>NC_136893.1:21833702-21978702 GCF_949152265.1 Phoxinus phoxinus
GTTCTGTTTATTTCAGCTTCTATCAGTGAACATGTGCAGCCAGGCCCTGGTTAGAGGGGAGGAGAAAACACACACACACACACAAACACACACACACACACACACACAGAGCAGGCTGACTGAAGCTTGTGGAGGCGTGGGAGTTATAGCTGTGCTTCTCACTGCCTGCTCCATCCTGCACACACACACACACACACACACACACACACACACACACAACTTTAAACATTTACAGACATATTAAATACATAAATACACAAAAATACACTAATGAAATATACTCTCTATACATGTACACTTAAAATGATCTGTAAACACACAAACTTTCCAGTTTCCAATGAGGGCCAAAACACATAGAGTCATTGATAATTCTGACTATTGAGGATTGACTATGCATTTATATCTGCCAGAAATGACAGCGCTACTTACTTTGGAAAGTTTTTAATATGGACAAGTATCAACCTGTCTGATTTATCTAAACACTCGATGGGGTTCTATTCTAAAAAAAAAAGTTTTTGATCAAATTTTAAAGAACCCCTTATGCCATAAAATGTTCTATATAAGAAAAATATGTCTTAAACGACTTCTTAATACTTTTATGTGTAATGTTTTTTTCCTGTTTTTTTTTTCTAGTTATAAAATGTCTTTTATGTTTAATAAAATTGCGGAGAAAAGAACATAAAATAATTCCATGATGTACCCCTAAAAAGTTTTATATATGAAGCGCCTGAAAGAACCCTTCGAGGTTCTGTATAACCTTTTCTTCTAAGAGTCAACTCAGCTGTTATCACTTTTCAAATAAAGGAATATTTGTTTATTTATTCATGATTTGTAAAATTCTCTCATCGTTTACTCTCATGCTCTTACTTTCTTCCATAGAGCAAAGGTGAATTTTGGAAGAATATCCTGGTTGCTCTTTTCTTCACAAATGAAAGTGGAAAAGACAGGTGCTGTTAAGCTTCAAAACAGGCCAAACAGAGAAAGTGGTCTGTACAACTCAAATTGCGTGAGTTGTATGAACCACTTTTTATGACGCTTTTGCTTCCTTTTTGAAGTAATACATGTTTGGAATGACATGAGGTTGAGTAACAGATATTTATGTTTTTGGGTGAACTTTCCTTTAAAGGGGTGGTTGATTGCGATTTCACTTTTTTTCATTTTAAATAGTGTGTAATGTTGCTGTTGGTGAATGAACAGTATCTCCAAAGTTGCTGCGCTGAAAGTTCAACGTAAGCAGAGATATCGTCTTTTAAAAATCAGGAAGTTTAATGCCTACAAAAACGACTCGAATGGGACTACAACGAGATACTTCCCGGGTTTTATACGTAACTAACCCATACATTTACATCAACCCTCCCTCCGGAATATGCAAAAATGGGGCGTGGCCATATTTCTGCGGCTTCATGGAAGAGGAAGAGTTATAGTGGAGAGCTGTAGCCATGCCGTCGAAAGTGTGTTATTCTCACCCAGCTGTCATGTCTTCGGTGTTCGGCTTCCTACGGACGCTGTAGTTTGTCAACAATGGCTAAAATTTCTGTTTGATTATTTTCCTGAAAATTACAATCGTCATTTAGCTCTCTGTGCTGCGCATTTTACGGAAGACAGCTTCCAGAATCTCCACGAATTCAATGCCGGATTAAACAAGAAACTGTTACTAAAACATGAAGCAGTTCCAACTTTAAACGCAGAGGCAGCCGTTGTTGGACCACAACCTGTAAGTAAGACTTAATAATTTTAAATGTTTGCATGTATAATTTCAGACGTAATGTTTTAGTTTTATCAAGGGCGTAAACAAATGCCAGCGCTGGCGTTATAGCCACTTAGTTATGCTATTTCGTGTGTCTATGACAAACGCGTACAAACATTTTGAACCTGCAATTTGTAATTATGTACTAATTTTGTAAATATATTTTCCATGTATACTTTATGAAGTAATTTTTCGATTTTATCAAGAACGTAAACCAATGCCAACGCGGTTTTATAGTAGCCATTTAGTTCGATGCTATTTTGTGTGTATAAGACAAACGTGTATAAATTTAAAAAAATTATATGTAATCGCAACAGCAAACTTCAGCTGCGGTATTACTCAGTCATTTATTCTGGTATAATAAATGTTTAATCGGGAGAAAACCGTATCTCAAAAGCTAACAAACAGCAGTGGCATTTATTTTTAAGTAACAGCGTATCGAAATTATTATATAATAATAGTAGAATTCTCTGAATACCATTCAGAAACGTTTTGTAAGAGCCGTGTTTGGGGAGGTTCTGCTTGACTCTCTTCATTGCCGCTTTCTGGGTCTGATTCTGGCTCAAACTGACGGCAGTATTGACACCATTATTTACATTTGACCGGAGCTCATGCAAGCTTCGCCCGTAAAGGTGATGGGCGTGAAGTTTCCGGACAACGTGCACTGCGCAGTTTAGCCAATTACAACACACCGGCCCAACTAACCAATCTGAGCCCATGCCTGTTTCTGAGGGAGTGGTTTCATAGAATCAGGAAGTCAACCGGTCGTTCAAATGACAGAGGAGAAAGCGGCTTACAATAAAGGGGAAATTTATGAAAAATAAGGTTAAAAAAAGAAAGAAAAAAAAGACGAAGACATGTTATATTGCACCCCATAAACACAATCATGCAAAGAAAAAAAGCAGTAAACCACCCCTTTACCTGTATATTCATAGTGCTAGATTTGACTCTCGCATATTAGTAAAATAGCTTCTTTGAGGTAGTTTTACGCACCAAACAGAAACCTTCAGTTGTGTTGACAGACCGCCTCTCACCAGAGTCCGCTAAAAAATCTGTTTCCAACAAGACACCACATCACAGCTTTGTAACAATGGCACATAACACAACACAAACCACAGCTGCTTTTCACAGCTTACATAACCTAGAGCTAGCCAGGAGAAAAACACTCTTTATTCGTGATCTTTACTTCATTTCCTCAGGGTTGTGGGATTTCGATTGGAGTGATGTGACCATAGATGTGCATTTGTTTCAGAGGGGAATACAAACAGGCCCTGCGACCAAGCAGTTGCTAAATTCACAGGGACAGGCCCGTTTACAGCAGTCTGAGTCCAGTGATTGAATTACTAGCCCCTTTCACACACATCCTGTGCTGGTAAATTACCGGTAAATTACCATTGAGAGATCATGTGTGAACGGGACTGTTTGAAAAATACCAGTAAAGCAGTTCTGGCAATTTCCAAGTATGAGAAGTTACCGGTAAAATACCGGTAAAAAAAACATTACCAGTAAAATACCGGTAAAAAAACATTAACGGTAAAATACCGGTAAAAAACCATTACCAGTAAAATACCGGTAAAAAAACATTAACGGTAAAATACCGGTAAAAAAACATTAACGGTAAAATATCGGTAAAAAAACATTAACGGTAAAATACCGGTAAAAAACCATTACCAGTAAAATACCGGTATGATACTGTGTGTGAACGAAGAACAGAACTACTGGTGTGAGCACTTGAGGTCAGAACACGGCAATCATAAATCTCAGCCGGAGCCGTTTACAGTAAGCTCCTTGTTCACACTTGTAGTTCGGTTCTCTTGGTTCTTCTGGTGCGGACCAAAACAGAAAATGATACATTTACGTACGGACCTTACCGAACATCCTATACAATGCTGTGAGCTGGGCTAAATGCGCTCGGCGTATGTGTGTGTACATATGATGGTATTTTTACCAGCTGAGAACTTGTGAAGAGCTCATAACACGCATAAAGGAGTCAAAACAGCGTCAGGAATTCGTCCGTCACACACACACACACACACACAAACGAAGATCTGCTGCGAGGACGCGAGGTTCAAACGCCTGTACCAAACTGTGATTGGACGAGAAAAAAATATATGCTTCAGCATTCGGTCCTTTTTAGGCTCGCATCTTGTGGCATCACGTCCTCTTTTTGGTTCGTTTAGATGTCCTTGGGTCGATGTTGTGGACACACACCTCTACAATGTCCGCTTTGCTAATGATGCGACCGAAGTAGATCAATCCCATTATAATCAAGTGTAGACCGCTTCATGTGTAAAGAGAGTTGTCTGGTATTGTGTGGTTCTGGTCTCTTAAAATCTAGACACAGTGTTACACAGGCCTGCAGATGTGTTGACTAGAGTGATTAGAGCATGTGGCTTCATTGATAACAGTCACACACACACACACACACGCGCGCGCGCTAGGTTCTAGGTTCCAGTAAGTCCGATTTATCACGCAGTCACACATTCACAGATTTTCAAAGTCCCTCTCTGCGTGTGTGTGTGAGTGTGTGTGCGCGCGTGTGTGTGTGTGTGTGTGTGTGTGAATATGGTAAAGTATGAATCATACAGCTGAATGTGATAAAGAGCTTTTTCGGGAAAAGCGTGGAGAAGCGGGAAGGCAGGAAAGCAGGCAGTGTGTGTGTGAGTGTGAGAGAAGCCGAGTGAGAGGGAAACGTTCAGAGAAAACAGTGTTGTTGCTAAAATCTGCTCGAGTCTGTGATATTCTCCCGCTCGCTCTCTTTACCAAATCCTTTTGAGCGTGTGGATTTAGTCACTAGAAGACAAGTTGGCTAAATCTGACGAATTTGGTTCAGCATATAAAATATATGAACAGTTACATATTTTATTCAGCAATGATGCATATATTTTGTTATCTCAAATAAATGCTTTTTGAACTTTCCATTCATTAATGAATCCTGAAAAAAATTTGCATGGTTTTCACTAAAATATAGATAACAATATTGAGCATCAAATCAGCATAGTAGTATGATTTCTGAAGTTTTTTTTTTTGGGTAAATTTATGCAATTAGTTCAATTAAACATAAAAAATTACTGTAATTAGTCTAGAGAGATTTTCATTTGCAGAAACTATTCATAAATAGAGTAAATAATGTTATGGAATGCAATAAACTGTGTATTGTATGCATAATGCAAATATGTAATGTAGTAATTATAATGAATTCCATAAAAGCTCAGTCTATCTAGTCTAATTTAGATGGCTAATTAAATCTCTCTGTGTGTGTGTGTGTGTGTGTGTGTGTGTGTGTGTGTGTGTGTGTGTGTGTGTGTGTGTGTGTGTGTGTGTGTGTGTGTGTGTGTGTGATGCATTTATTCAGTGTGAATATGTAGGTGTGTTTGCAGTTCTGTTTCTGACAGTCTAGATCAAAACACTCCAGATCAAACACTGGATGTGGCTTATGTCTCCGAGGCTATGAATTTTGGTATTGCATAAGAACATATATGTAGCAAATTATATTTGAAAGCAACACACACACACACACACACACAGTTATAAAACCAGCGTACTGCCCTCATCTATAATGCGTGTCATTTTCTTCGCCTCTAGAAGCAGACAGTTTCTCCTCTCCTCTTTTCCAAAACTGTGCGGTTTTCTTTCCGCATAAATCTGTCTCTGCCATTTCTCTCTCTTCTCTCTAAAAACGAGGCAAAACCTTCATATTTTATTTATGTTCCTTATTCTGTCTGCTTCTGATCCAATGCTTGCTTTTATTTTTTTATTTTTTTCTTCTTCTTCTTTTTTTGCAGCGATAGAAAGATTTTTGGAAGTTGACCCAGATAAAGGAAAAAAAGTTTGACAGCCCTGCCAAGTATCTGGGCTTGGCTTTCAGAGCGACTCCAAACCAGTTTGCTCTGGTTGGGCTGTCAGAGCGAGGGGAGGGGGGGTAAAAGCCCGGAATATGAGGGAATACGAGAGAGTGGGAGTGGGATTTTTTTGATTATATAACACAGAGACACACAGCTTAGCATTGTGTCGGTTTCTGTTCTTAGATCAGCGCTGCGGTGTCCAGGGTGGAGCAGATCAGACGGAGGGAAGAATCTCATTACCAGAGCAGCTCCATAACCCTCACATCTCTAGCATGGTTAAAACAATTACATAATTACAAATGTGTAGGTCACCCCCCAAAAGTGAACATTCATTCATTCAATCTCATGTTGTTGTTTTTCTGTGGGAAAAATATGTGTCTAGATTTTATATATATATCAAACTTTAAAATAATATATATATATACACATATAAAACATAAAAGTGGTACATGTGACTTTTGCATTTTATATATATATAGTCGAAATTGTAGTTTTTTTTTATACTTCTATTTTGCTTTAATGTATTTTTGTTTTAGTTTTATTAATTTAGGTACTTCAACTTAATTGTATTTATTTGAGTTAGTTGCTGAGGCAACATTTCTAATTTTCATTTATTTTTTAAAATTTTCATCTGATATTTATATTTTTTAGCTTTATTTCAATTACCAATTTTTTTTTTATTATAACGGGTGCATAATTCAGTAAGCTTGCGCTTTAGAACGCTTTATACAACCTAGGAACGGTTCACACAGAAGGTGTTTTTGCTGTTAAAAATGCAAAACGCAGGTCAGTGGAATGGAAAAAAGTCTAGAGATGCATTTTTTTTTAAATATCATGCTTTCTGTTTAAACCCATTCACAATCTGAGTACGAGTTTAGTTTTTCATGCTGCTACATACACTGCAAAATTTCTGGATTGACAACTGTATTTACACAACACCGTTTTCAACTAAAAACATAAAACTTTTTGGGCCCTATTTTAACGATCTGAAACGCAAGTATCAAACGCGAAACGCAAGTAACTTTGTGGCGGATCTCTAAAATGGGTTGGTCTGAAGTTGCTTCATTATTCATAGGTGTGGTTTGGGCGTAACGTGAAATAAACCAATCAGAGCGTCCTCTCACATCCCCTTTAAGAGCAGGCGCGCTTGTTCCATGGCGGATTGCTATTATAACGGCGGGTTTGCCAGGCGTTCGCTGTGCGCGGGTGCAAAATAGGATTGATACATGCGTCGGTGTACAAAGTCAATAGAGCATCACAGTCCCGCCCACAGCCGGTGCCGGAAGTAAAAATTCAATACAATTTCTCCATAGACATTTGGGGTATAAGCCATAAAAACGTAACCATACATGGTAGACTTAAAACCAGCTACGGCTGTACTAAGCGATTGTATATGCTCATATAAACGCCAAAAGTTTATGGGGCACTAACCTTGTTTTGAGATAAATGCCTTTTATTCGCGATATCTTGGATAAGTACTTCATTACCCACAATCCTGAACAATCCCACAGTGATGCATCTGATTGGTGGAAGTCGTGTAAACCCTGCGAAGGTCCGTGAAAACAGAGCGTTGCCATGGAAGCAGGATTCTAACCGTAGTCATACTCTTTGCCGTAGTAGAGACGGAACGGACTGTTTTCTTTAGCGGAAGCCATATAAATCATTTTTAAATCAATAAATTCCTTTTTAAATTAATATTTTGTGTCAAATTATTGATTTATTTGGTAGGTAGCCATGTAATAAGCGGGATAATGTATAGCGAGGCGCCGCAGTTGTTATAGCGAATACAACTCGCGAAAGGCTGATTAAGTTATGAGCCCGACGCGAAGCGGAGATAATTTGACACAAAATATTAATTACATTATCCCTTACTTATCGTTCACTGTAGATAGGCTACTGTAGTCTTCATATGGTATGAGTCATATCAAGCATTTTATGATGCCACTGTCAAAACAATATTTAGCCTAGGCATACCTCTTCATGCATTTACTGAACATTTGTGTAATAATTCATGGCAAGTTAATAAACTGAATATGATGGTCCAAGAGCAGACCATGCAGCGGTCCATGCATCAGACCGGTGGCGCTGTGCACTTTCTGGTTTGCTGACCATCACTTTTTAATTTTCACTTGTTGTGGATATTAAGAAAATACATTAAATGTTATTACAATTAAGGATGAACTATAACTTCATGAAAATGAGCATGGACCTCAACCTGTCCTGTCAGCAGTGTCCTGTGTCATAGAGGGCTTTGAAATAAACACACAAACTACACAGTGACTGAACACACATGTGTTGACGACTGAGCAGTGATTTGCAGTCAGGTACAAAGCACTGCACCATGTTGCTAACGTTATCGTTAACCGCTTTCACACACGCACACAATATAAAATACACGATGATAAATATAAAATTCAATACACAATGCCTATATAAAACACTATTATTTTTATTTACACGATTACTACTGAAAGAACTGCTATTAACTACACATTCACTATATAAAATTCACTCAAAAGGCTCTTTCGCGGTTGGCTTCAGTCGACTTCAGTGAGGCGCGGTGGTTTATGGGACGAGTAGTTCCTTCGCTCGGAAATGAAAATATGTACACAGTCTTGTACCTTTGCCTTTTTTGGGATTTTCTCTTCGTTTTTTCACTCGAAATGATATGTTGTATGCTTATGAGTTCAGCCATAGCTGGTTATCCTCAGACATGCTCTAAAACTCTTTAGATACAGATTTTTCCAAAAGTCAATGGGAGAAATGAATGGGAAATTTACTTCCGGCACCAAAGCCCTCTCGGGCTGTGGGCGGGACTGTGATGCTCTATTGCGCTGAGTGCAAGATAGGGCCCTTTATGCGTTTTGGCCGTTCGTTGAGTTTCAGTTTACTTGACATAAAAGTAGCAATACAATATTGTTACAACTTCTTTTCAAAGATAACACAATAAAGTTGCATTCACTTTTTTCCATTGTGGTCCTTTTTTTTTCTTTTTTTTTTTGTGGTTTACACGACAATAGCGTTTTGGGTTTCAAATGGGTTTCAAAGTGCAAGTTTTTAAAAAGTCTACATGTAAACAACAAAAACGTGAATCTCTGAAGACGATGATGTCATGCACATGCGCGTTACATGTTCAGTCTATAGTTTTTCATCGCCATCTAATGGCCTGGCAGCAGTGATCCCTTTTGTACAAGAAGTTACATTATAGCCAATTGACAAGAGACACATTTATAACATCGTATCACACGTTTAATGTTGTGTAGTTGTGTTTGTTGAACCAATATGGCACTTTTGCATTGGCATCAGTCCCATCATGTACAGTTATCGTATTTAAACATTTCTTAATTTGCATAAATATTTAAATGTAGTGTCTGCTAACACTCACTCCCTCTCCTCTCTCTCTCTCTCTCTCTCTCTCTCTCTCTCTCTCTCTCTCTCTCTCTCTCTCTCTCTCTCTCTCTCTCTCTCTCTCTCTCTCTCTCTCTGTTCTCCCACATTCCCTCTCTTTTTCCCTCTCCCTTTCACTGCAATCCAATATAACAGCCATCAATCATGCGTGCACTATATAAATACACAGCTCACAGTTGAATCTCACCTGTGAGCAAGACACTAAACAGTTAACAGAGCATTTCATTCAGCTGCACACTACATCCTGGTGTTGATTTACAAACACGAGTAAACTCTCTCCCACACACACGCTGAATAAATACAGTTGATAATGGAGCTGTGCTGTGTGGGCATACACCAGAGGCCGAGCGTTAGTGTTTATTACAGCGCTGGAATTTTCCATTACCCGTGATGAGTTCAGCGCAGTAGGGAGCTGCGATACGGCCGAGAGAAGTGTTTACTGTGGGAAGAGAGAGAACGCCGCTTAGGCAGAGAGAGAAAGAGAGCGATGCCGCCATGCCGGGGCCGGGCGACCCACCTAACAAATGTGTGTTGTTTTATGTTGGTGTGAGAGTGCGCTAAACATCTGGGTCTGCTTGACGTAATTGGTTTTTAGCTAAACCTCTTTTCTCTCTCTCTTTTAACAGGAGGCCTTCTGGTCATGCTGATAAAGAAGTGATGGCCGCCACCGTCCTGACCACACTGTCCACCAGCCCGTTGGTGCTCAACCCTTCATCCAGTGCCTCAGGTTAAACTCCGCTCTGACCCCGTCTACCATGCTAGTGCTCGCCTCCCTGTTAACTGATAGATCCCAGAGCGCTCAGGTTGAGTGGCGGCTTGTCAAACAAGCTCTAAACCTCCATAAGTGCCCAGAAGAACTCCTGCTTTCTCCAATTTTATTTGATTTATATTGAAAATGGCTTTAATGAAGTGTGTGATTTCCGTGCCACTAAACAGAATTGCAAAAATAATGGTTGTTTACGAACACCGTGTTCTAATGGAACCAGTCCATTCCATTTTAAACTGATAGTCCCGCCCCCAAACTCACGCCATTGGTTGAGCCAGTGTTGCTGGTGAAAAGAGTGGTGCAGGACAGGTATGACGTCACTTTGTAGGCCAAACGGCAGTTCGCATCACACTGGTTCCCTCGATAAAAACTCAATCGTTTTTTTTTTCATCGAATTTTGAATTATCTAAAAAAACAAGCTCTGTGATCAACAAAAGTTTATGACACTACACGTTTTGTCAATCAGGATAAATATCACAACTTTTATGAATTTTGAAACCTAAATGCAGTCACCAGAAGTGAAAGCTAAACGTAGGCTATAAACAAACTACACCACAGTCGCTCGACTTCAGAGTCACCATCACTAAGCTTTCAGTTTTTATCTAAAATCATTTCCCCTGAAAGTTTAAGTTAGCAATGGTTTATAAAAGCACAATTCCCTACTGTACCTTTAAAGGAACACTCCTCTTTTTTTGGAAATAGGCTCATTTTCCAAATCCCCTAGAGTTAAACAGTTGAGTTTCACCGTTTTCAAATCCATTCAGCCGATCTCCGGGTCTGGCGGTAGCACTTTTAGCATAGCTTAGCATAGATCATTGAATCTGATTAGACCGTTAGCATCTCTTTCAAAAAAATGACCAAAGAGTTTCAATATTTTTCCTAGTTAAAACTTGACTCTTCTGTAGTTACATTGTGTACTAAGGCTGACAGAAAATGAAAAGTTGTGATTTTCTAGGCCAATGAGCCTTTTTCCAAAAAAAGTGGAGTGTTCCTTTAAGACTTCTGGATGTAAATGGCCTCTGTTATGATTGGCTAATCTCAGTATACCAGTGTAGTTCACACATTAGTTCATTAGACTAGCTGTTGTAAATGTGACTACAAAATAACGCCATAGCCACAAAGATTTCTAAACGGGATATTTTTGCAGATTTGTTTCACAAAATAGTCTGTGTAGAAATGAATTTTGTATGAATATAATCATAGGTCTACATGGTCATCAGACTCGTATTTAAAAAGAGCAAGAAAAGTTTTCCATTTTATGTCCCCTTTAGCATGATGAAAGGAAACCCAGACTTGCTTTTGAATGGGTTTGTAAGTGCAGTGACTGGTCCGTCCTTTAGCTCAGGGCTTCCAAAACTAAAAGTATGCTGACAGATTTTCAGAAGAAAAGACAATAGACATTGTGCAGCAATAGAAGTGCTTGAGCTCTCGCATTTATGTTTTATTAGACTTTGAATAAAAAACTTGTTTTGTCCTTGAATGAAAATGACACCCTCGTGTTGTTCCAAACCCATATGACACAAAAGAAGATGTTTTGAGTAATATAGCGGTTGCTCTTTTCCATGCAGTTAGAATAATTGGGTACTAATGCTTTTAAGCTTCAAAAACGTTTAATCTCAAGTTTAATCATTGACTTGGAGTCTGTGAATCAAACTTAAAAATGTTTTATTTTGTGTGAACTGGATCAACTGATTTGTTGAACTATTCCTTCAAGAAGTAAAGCCAAAGATTGTTCTTTTTTGAAGAGCAGGATTTTTAATGTTAACTGGACTGTGGTGAAAGCGTTCTTGTATTGCGTTTGTTCTGACCTTTTCAGAGATTCTAGAACAAATGAAAAGTGAGAGTATTCTTAAGCTGTGTCACTCAACAGTCCCTTGCATTTGTGTCTTGGAAGCAACAGGCTGTTTTAATGGATCCCCTGAACTTTTTCCATGGAGGATTTCTCTCTGGTTTGTTGCTTCAGTTATTGAGTTACTCAAATCATCAGCTATCATGTGGTCTTAGCCGACCTTCTCTGGTTTAATATTGTACTATTTTAGTTGGCCAACATTAGGCTACATCAATGATGGATTGTGGATGAACAGTTTATTTATTAATGCTTTATTGTTAATATAGGGGAGATTAGGCTGTTTGTTCAAAAGTTTGGAATCAGTAAGAATGACTATTTTATGTTTTTGAAAGAAATTAATTAATTGTTCAGCCATTAAACTCTATTCGTGTTCTGATTGGTTCATTCAATATAACGTTTTCAGCTAATCTATTTCACGTATTCATTGTCAATTCCCTTTGTAACCAATACACATCCAAACGAATACACTGTCTCTGCATGCTATGCAAATTCGTATTTAGCCCTCCTCCTCCCCAGTACCACCTGACTAGATCTGCTACGTGGTACTACTGAATTTTTCATCAAATAAATGCAGCAAGAGACTTCTTTCAAAAACATTATGAATTCTCACTTAGCCCGATTTTTTGATTGGTAGTGTACATTATATTTGTCACTTGATCATATTCTTAGAAAGGGTGCCGCATATACCGCTGTAGAGGTTCAGTGATTATTAATAAATTTTAAAAAAGCAAAATTTCTACATGGCAGGTCAGCGATAATGATAGCAACAGTAAGATTTGCCTTCATAAACTACTACAAAATAAGGACTACTACAAAATGTTTTGAAAATCGGTTCACTACATTCAAATCTTCTGAATAAACCTTTTCCTTTATGAAAATGAGGATGTGCAGCAAAATAAGACCAACATTTTCACCGCCATTGATGGAATTTTCTGGCTTTCCGTGTTTTCACTGTTATATGGTAAGGGGGCGCTATTACACATCTTCAAAAAGATTACAGAATCTCCAGATCAAAACACTGGTGAAGAAGCAGAAACAATCGATATATGTAAGCAGATGCATATGTAAAATAACGCGATCATCAACATTAAACAGCATATAAATCAAAACTGCCTAATGTTATCGGAAAAAAATGTTGACCCAGGAAGAGCTATGTCATGGTGGGTTGCAGGAAGGCAGACGAAGAAGACCATTTCCAATACAATGTTTTAATGATAATCCAGAAGACAGGGCTGGTGATGGGAGGACGATGATCCCCTGGCGGTGATGGTGGAGATGGTCCGCGGGGCACAGACCCAGAGCTCCCCAGTGCCAACAGACTAGGGCGGAGGGAGGAGTCCAGATGGTGACGAGGCTGATGAGAACTGGGGGACGACTGACGGAGACAGAGCCGGTGGATCCGCAGGCGCAGACCGAGGGTCGAGGGAGCGGAGCTACATCGCTTGAGCAGGAGACCCAGACGATGTCACGGCGACGAGTGTCAAAGTTGGAGCCAGAGTACACAAGGGCTGAGGTGGAGCCGGTGTGAATGATGACAGAGGCGATGCCGACGGGAAGGAGGAACCTCCTACAGCCAAAGGGGTGGAGGGACGAAGCGCAACGGATGGCCCGCAAGTCCGTGGCGGAAGTGGTGTGACGACTGACTAAGGGGGAGCCGGTGGGATGAGGGAATCTGGAGGAGCCACTAGGCTGAGGGTCTCTGGTGGAGCCGGAGGTGGGAGGAGCCAAGACGGCGAGCCGAGATGGAGTGAAGGGATCCGAGGCCGGAGGCGGAGCCGAAAGATCCTCCAGGATAGGGGCTGCTGGTGGTTGCTCGGCGTCAATGCAGGGACTCGCGGAGAAGGCGCAGGGCTGCAAGTATCCGGCAGCGATAGGACTGGAGGACTGGTTGAGCTCTGTGGTACTGCCGATGAAACAAGACTTGAGAGAACAAAGGTAATCATGACACAGTTCACACACTGGATAAAGCAAAATTTAATTCCCAGTTCTCACAGTTCTCTTTGAGTAATACAGATGATTCAGATAGCGGGTGGGATAGGGTGGGAGTTGACAATTCCCTGTCGAAGTCTATCAGCCAGTCCTCCGTCTCAGTTCCCGCGGCCGCTGGTGTCTCGGGCTCACACCCCTGGTCAGGTCTGCGGGGGGCTCACGTGACTTCTCCGCGGTTGTCAAACGGGCTCTGGGGCACGACGCTCTCCAGACACCTGATGGTCTCCGGTCTCCTTCCAGTTCAGTTCTGTGGTGTCTGGGAGGTCGATAGGATGGTGAAAGATAGCCCCGATCCAGAACAAGGTCTTCAGGGTTTTGTCATCCAGGGAGCTGGTGAGCTTTTTTTATTAAACTTACCCACATTCAAGTGTTGATAAAAAAATTATGCATTAAGATAAAATAAAACTGGGTTGGTCTATTCTTTCTTTTGATATATTTATGTTTAGATATACATACAGCAAAATATTCTTTGGGCCAGCTGGCTTTGGCTGGCAACTGCAACGTTGGCGGGGAAAGAGTTAAAATTACAATATTATTTTTTTCGAGTTTATGTTAGTATAACTAATATTTCTGTCACTTTGATATAGATCCTTTCAGTTGAAGGCACATATCCTGAAATATTATTATATCGCATTACTCTTGCCTAGAGGACAATTTAAGTAAAAAGTGGCAAAGCTTTCCTTACTCTCCATTACTATTTAATATAGGACATTGGCCTTGGGATTTAATTTTATGTGTTTTTCATTTTGCATTGTCATTTTTTAAATATATTTAATGCAAACACATTGCCCATCTGGGAAATTAAAGACTTATTATACTGTATCCTGGTGGCTTCACAAATAAAAGACAAGAGTCCCTTTGCTCCCCAACAGGACTAAATAAATATGGCCTGCCGGTAGCTCAGTATAGTCTCATGTAGCCTAATGACTAACGGCATAAGGCCACCTCAAGGCAGCTTGTTCTTGCCAAGACTGTCTGACAGACTTATAAGCGACCAACCACAGTTTAGGTTTATGTGAAATGGATTACACCACAGTAAAACACTCATGTGGCGAAAAAAAAATCAAACAATGGTGCATCAATCTTCATATAGGACTGAAGCAGAAACTACATGCTTAAAAATAAAGGTTCTTCATTGGCATTGATTGTTCCATGAAGAACCTTTAACATCAATGCAACCTTTCAAATTCATGAAAGGTTCTTTCATGAAACCTTCTCAAGAACCTTCTCTCTTTTAATGATCTCAAGAAAAAGGTTCTTGAGATCATTAAAATGTTCTTCGCAGTAAGAACAAAAATGGTTCTTTAGGAACTGTTCACTGAAAGGTTCTTCGGGGAACCAAGAATGGTTCTTCTATGGCATCACTGCTGACCTGGGATGTTAAACAGTGACTTGGAGCCAGTGTGTCAAACTGCGTAGGGTTACTTAGATTACAATTCTTTCCTGTCGCTTTTGTGCCCTTGAGCCTAACACTTAACCCTTAAATCATGCTAATCCAGAGAGTTGGTTCCTGTAATTAGTGCACTGTAAGCCACTTTGAATGAAAAACATTTGCTAAACTGCAAGTGCACACTTGCTGGAAGAACCCAGACCATTATTCTAAGAGGTTAAGTGTCATGAAATGGAGGTGATTTGCCCTTTTGGAGTCATTCAAGGTCAGCACAGCTTGAACTGTTGCTCAAGGTTGTGTAACATGTCTTTAAGCCTAGTAATTTAGTTGTTTAAGTTAGTTTGTTCAGGGTTGTATTTGCTTAACAACAGCTGGACAGTGTGTCTTATTCTGCTGCATAGCTGAACTGTGTATGTATGGTATTTTTTCAGAATTGTGTTTACAGCTATTATGTTTTTATCACACATCAGTTAATGATCATTTATTAATCTAGGTTCATGTTAAAGGCACACTATGCAACTATTGCCCCCCTAGCAGTTAAAAAACAAAACTGCATGTATTTTGCAGAAGAACATTGTTTTGGCTGTGCTTGTGCGCTCTTCGTGACTGTGTAGATGAGCATAACCCTTCACAATATATAATGCTTTACAATGAACTCTGTTAGAGAGCTACATATGGGAATTCATCTGTTCAATATACCTTACTCACCTGTTGAGTAATACAAACGCATCTCGCGTCGCTTTCACAACTTTTCAAATCCCTAAGTTCTCGCCATCTCTAAAAAGCCAAGCCAATGTTGATTCTGGTTTTATTACGAGCTCTGTTGTGGCCTCTTTTACCAGCAGACTCTCCACTGTTCAGCGTTTAAAATGGATGATTCCCAGGAGGTTGGAGATTTAGCTGACCCATGTCAACCTTTCTCGCTCGCTGTGACAAATAACCAACCTCTGTCCCTCTCACACCATATATGCGTCAAAGTAGCCGGAGCAACTTTTCTCTATATACGGATATGACGAGATACACACAGGAGCGAGTGACGTATGTACGCAATTTTCTGCAAAAACCACCCTGACAGGTCTAAAATATAAACACTTATAATAGGCTTACCATAGTGAATCGGTGTAAGACAAAACTTGTTTTCGAAAGATTGATGATGTATTGACTCTTTAAATTGATTTAAATTATGTTTTAGTTTTGAACAAACAAAAAGTTATTAAAGGTTGTGTAGGTAAGAATTGTCTAAAGAACTTTTTTTCAAATTGGCTTAAACTGTCTTTATATACCAATACATAATTAAAATGTAAGTACTTTGAAAAAGAGAGTATAAAAATTGAGTGACTATAGTGTATTTAATCTTCAAAACACAGCTCATTAATTCCATTCGGGACGAAACAAGTGATTGGCTTGCGCGACTGTCACTCTCCGTCGCCATGACTACCGCTGCTATCATTGGCTCTGCCCACGTGCATGCAGTCGCGCACCCGTTTTTAGGTGGGAGTGAATGGAATTAATGAGCTGTGTTTATTGAAGATTAAATACACTAGAGTCACTCAGTTTTTTATACTCTCTATTTCAGAGTACTTGCATTTTAATTATATAAAGACAGTTTAAACAAATTTGAATAAAAGTTTTTTTAGACAATTCTGACCTACCCTACCTTTAATAAAGTTAAGTTATACCTTTAATTTCTACATTTACTAATACATTGCACAATTGTATTATGAACAAACATGTAACCATAACCAGTATCATTTTAAAATAACTTTAACCTACACTTTAAAAAAACACTGGGTTAATAGGTCACCGTGATTTTGCTAAGTAAATCCTGGTTGATCCAGAATCAACATATATTTTGTTGATCATGCGACAACATTCCTGTCCAAAAACAGTCTTAACCCTAACCCTAAACCTAACCCTACCCATAACTTATCCCTAAAATCCGAGGGAAATTATAAGAATGGTGTAGAAGCCCCTAACCCGTGTTATACGCCTATGACATTAACTGTAAACCTATCCCTCAAATCTGATTGGTTGATTGGAATGTTGTTCCACATTAGAAGTTAGTACCGTACTACTTGGTGAAATCACGTTCACCAGGTTAAAAATAACCATTTTTTAAACTTCATATACTTCTAAATGTTTCATTTTTACTTCCAATGTTTGTTTAAATGGAGGCAATATTGTAATTCAAGTGCAGTCTCTGTTGTCCCGTTTCCACCGTAACAACGCTGATTCTCGTGCCGTAGCTGTAATCGAGTTTGTCGGGGGAACGGCTAACTTCATCTGCTAAATGCTAACGTCCCTGTGTGTTGCTTTGCATAAACTTAATGATTACACAGTAACTATTTTATAGAAAAAATTAAATATACACAAACCTGTATTCTACAGAAGAAATGCACCAATTGGATGGCGCTGAGAAGTCTCTCTTAAAGAGGATGCAAAAAGCCTGCGGTAAATAAATAACCACGGGGTTGTTATGTCTGACCCAGGAACTGGGTAACACGAAATATACAAAAAAGCACAGGATTTATTTTGGAGTGTATAATAATAAATGCTGTGTAAAATGTAATTCATTGTTAGTTAGTTGATACCTAATAAACTGACTGATGTTAATGAATTTAACCTTATTGTAAAGTGTTACTTTTAACACTTTAGTACATTTTACTTTTAACACTTTTTTTTTTTTTTTAACTATAAACTATTGTATTTTAACAAATTAGTCTCATATTAACACATCTACTGAAGCAGTAAGTGTAAACAAGGTCATGTGTTGCAATTTAAAAAAACATTTCTTTGACTAAAACTGCCACAGGCAACAAAAGGTGTGAAGCCAATTTCTATCACGCATTAATGAAATAACAAAATGGCTTTAGTGTGCCTCTGTTATGTTATCTTGATTCAGTGTTGCGTGCTATCTTTCTTCTTCTTCTTCTTCTTCTTTGTTCTCGTTGTATGTTCTCATCAACTCAGTGACTAAACAGTATAAAATATTCACAAACAAATCAATACTATTCACACCGGGTCTAATGCCAAATTTCCTGGATTCTGTGAGAGAAAGGCATCTTGGCATATATGTCATGCTCACTGTAACAGAAATTGGACTAGCCTTTAAATAACAATAGGTTTGGATAGATACCATTTTGCTTTGTTAAGATACCAGCCTTATATTAAAGAGGACCTTTCATGCTCCTTTACATGTTCAACTTTGTGTGATGCTGTTGTTGAGCGTGAAAAAGGTCTGCAAAGTTACAAAAGCACAAAGTTACTCCTCAGGGAGTTATTCTCTATTTCAGTAACACTGAATATCGCCTCCATCGAGTTTTCTTCCGGGAACAAACACGTCACAACATTCCTCATTTAGTTGTGTTGTTTTGCCTTTTATTCTATTTAATTTTTTATATAGAGATACCAAATGTTTTTTGGTTGTTTGGTGTTTTGTTTTTTGTTTTGAATCTGTGGATGTGTTTACTAGGGGTGTTGAAAATGAATCGTTTCTATGATGCATCGCGATGCTAACATGGACGATTCTGCATCGATGCAGTATTAGACCATAATCGGTTATATACACTATTTTAACATTTACAGCGCATGCGAGTGTGTGTGTGTGTGTGTGTGTGTGTGTGTGTGTGTTAGTGAGTGTTGCGAATGTGTTCAGACATGCGGATCTAGCGTCTTCTACTGGCTGTAGTTTTAAGCCTCTGGCCAAAAAATCCTCATATGACGCAATATGGTGATTTTTACGTCATATGAGGATTTTTTTCCAGACTAAAAATGCATAAATCTCATCTCAGGGGATATGAGGCAGGGGGGGCACGGTAATTCGAAAATAATACTGGCTTTCTACTGATACAAAGCTTAATGCTATATCCTGAAGTATCCCTTTAAGTTTTTTTAAACTACATTCTTGGAGCAGATCAAATAAAAAGGTTCATATCTGACTGTTTGTATTCATTGCCGAAAGTGTAGCCATGTGCAGTAATATTGCAACTCATCGTGATATCGAATCGTTGACCTGATAATTGTAATCAAATTGAATCGCGAGTTTACTGCTGACTTCTAATAGCCCAACGAGTCAGTGAATCTGTCAAAGCGCTTTTCCTGCTTTTAAAATGGCTGTGTTCTGTCTCGGGTTGTAGATCTGGCTAGTAAGGGCTGGAAGGAGAGCCTGTCTGCCAGCTACAGCAGCTCCACCAGTGGGAACTGGAGCTGGGACGCCAGTGACCAATCGGTGCCCTCCACGCCGTCCCCGCCCCTCTCCAACGATGCCGGCAAGAGCTTCCTGCTTTCCTCCCAGAGTGATGACAACAATGAGGACACCGAAAGTACACACTTCCTGTTTGAGGACCCCATTCCCCGGAAACGAAAGGTAGGGGTCAGGCCACATGAGAAAACAGAGTGGACTTGTGTGGTTTATCAGTAACAATGTGGAGTTCTGCTGAGTAGGTGGCAGTGGATTTGCCTTCAGTAATTTAAGAGCTCCTTTAAACACATCAGCTTGGCTCTGGCACAAGAAGTCTTGTCACCTACGTGATAGAGTGTTTCATTCTCTCTTTCATTCTCCCCCTTTTTCGTCCCCTCTTCTATTCAGTTTTTTTTTGCAGTGTGGAATCACTCCAGAACGTGAATGTGGTCTCAATGTCAGGAAGCCATTAGCCTTTCTGCCTGTTCACCTTGTTTTGGTAGAGACTGAGGGTGTGTGTGTGTGGTGTGTGTGTGTGCGCGTGCGTGTGTGTGTGTGTGCGGGGTTCCGTTACAGATCCACTTGGTCTTATCCTTTAACAGCGCTACACACATCTTAACACAAGTTTTTCACACAATTCCCGAGTGCACAATCTTGTATACATGGATCCTGTCATGCCTACAAGCCTCTTTATGAAGAAAAGGAGAAAAGTGAAACATGTTTACTCAGAGGTTTCTTTCTTTCTCTTTTTATTTTTTATACAGACTATTTCTCAATTCTGATGCAATATGTGCAATTCCAGATATTGGACGGAGAAATTAATTGGCCAGAAACAGGATAGGAAAAATTTCCAGACATTTAAAAGTAATATGTTGGGTGCAGTTGAGTTCAATGCAAGTATCTATGGCTGTTCATTAGAACAGAACATATTTTTTATATTGTAAGGGCTGTAAGAAGTCTCTTATGCTCATCAAGGCTGCATGTACATGATACAAATACAGTAAAAAAACAGTAAAGGTAATTTATTCCTGTGATGTCAAATCTGAATATCAGCATCATTACTCCAGTCTTCAGTGTCACATGATCCTTCAGAAATCAGTATAATATGATGATTTGATGCTCAAGAAACATTTCTGATTATTATCAATGTTGAAAACAATTGTGCTGCTTAATATTTTTGTGGAAACCGTGATGCATTTTTTTCTTCTTCAGGATTCTTTGATAGAAAGTTCAAAAGTATTAACTTTTTAAAACCTTTTGAACGACAGTGCAGAAACAAAGATCACATTTACAGCTTACAAATCAATTACAAATCACATACACATTAATAGAGCAAGGCACTGCACTGGAATAAATGTTTAAAAACATACGGTTGCAAAAAGACTTCGACTTTCGCTATCAATGTTAACATAGGAATGGTTGCTGACCACATCTGTGCAAATTCATATCCAGTCTTTAAAATTCCTGTCAGGACCATGTAAAGTTTGTAAACCAAGGAACTTTGCGAGATATAACTTAAAGTTTGTCTACAGTAGAGATTACAACCCCACACAACTTTACTTTTGACTTTAAAGCTCAAATAACACACATTTTTTGGTTGAGAACACATCATATAATTAAGTTCTGCTGTGAAAAGCCTATGGACTCCCATTCTAACCTTGTGCACGGCATTGCTAATGGAAATCCTGTCATAACTTTGATCTCTTAAAAGATCCCAACAGGAGCAAATAAGAATACAAAAAAAAATCAGTTCAATTACCGGTAAGTGTAGTTTTTTTTTGGTGTCATTTAAAAAAAGAAGAAGCCCTTTTCAGATTATGTTAGAAACCCCATTAGCCATCCTGTACACAACTAGAAATTTAGTCGAAATGTTGAAGACAGAATTCAAAAAATAGATAGTAGAGTTGTTTATTTCACGCTGGTGCGCGTTACATAATGTTTAATATGGGTTCAGCTGATTTTTGGCTAGAGTGTGTGTGTGTGTGTGTGTGTGTGTGTATAGAGACAGATGGATGTGTCCCGTACTGCTAGTGCTTGTCTTAGGCAACAGCGCTGGCTACCTCTTGTATTATTTCAGCTCACCAGCGGCCTCCCTGCATGCCTATACGTCCTGCTATAGCCAATAAAAACCACTGTGAGTGAAGGAGACGAGAGGAAAAAAAAAGTTATTTGAAGCGAACCGAGCCAAATGCTGAGCAGCTTGGTGAAGTGTAACTCAAGAGGACTGGCTGTTCATTCATAAAGACGGATGGAAACATACGCTTCCCAGTCGCTTTTGGTTAATGGTTGTCACATCCTCTCTGACGAGGCTTCGATAGGAAATGTTTCATAGGCTTTTGTGATCTGTGAAAGGGTTAACATCATCAGCCTTGAGAACAGCCACGAGTATTTGCATGTTTTTGTGTGTGTGTGAGCGGACACACACCCACTCATTGACTCAGTGAACAGGTCCAGACATGTTTCAGAGTTAATGTGATCGTTTTTCTCACAAATTAAGCTCCTGGTGAGATTAATCAGAAGAAATGATGATGATTATAAATATAATCATAATATAATTTTGGCTCCCTGTTTGTTCTGGAGTGCCTTCTCAGTCTGAACTATGGGAATATGATAGGGTGCAATGGGGTAAAAGGCGCCTGTGATTTTATTTTTCATCTGAACTACTAGATGGCACAAAGAATTGCCGTAGCACTTAAGGCGAGACACTACAGGTGAATAGGGTAAAAATTTTAACTAGCAGATATCACCATGAAACTTCCCCAGTTGATTACCTACATTAAGATGAGAAAAAAATGTATTACAAGTTTTCTGTAATTTAATGTTTAAATATGCAAATGAGGCACTATCTAATTAAATATGCTGAAATTTGCATATATTACAAAAATGAAATCGGAGTATTGGATAAAGCCAGGTTAAAAACTATTCTAATATTAGATGGGAAAAATATGACAGAGGGATTTATGGATATCTACTTTTGTTATCCTGTAAATCAGAATATACTGTCAATAGCCTTAAAGATTTATTTTCGCCATGTTTTTTGGAATAAAAATGTATGTAAATCATACATGTTATGTAAATCAGGCTAGGAATAATATATTTACAAATCCCTCTGTAAATGTCTTCATAATATAACTAGGTACAAGACTGGATAGTTTGGTGTATATAGGTGCTACTGAAGTGGAGATTTCGGACTTGGAGTATGAGAGAAAAGTCATTTTGAGAAAACGGGCATCAGAAATTGGCATCAGCCAATGAGATTGCGCTTATAGAGTTAAATCCCCCCTTTTACTTTCACGATTGGTTGCTGATAAAAAGGAAATTACCATATTTGGATCCGACTGCATTGTTCAGGAGAGAGAGAGAGCTTTCCAACGGTGTATGTGATGACAGGGTACAGACAGAGATCGCGGAGCAGCGGGATGATTGAGAACGCCAACTTTTGTTGAATTTATGAGAAATCTACAGACGCAAATAGACAAAGTCTAGTAAAATAAAGACCTAAATGTGTATTTCGGACTTTTTTTCGCCATGAGTCTGAAAGAAGACATGTTATTGAAGACAAATATCCCAAAATCTCAAAATTGACCTGCCTTAAAAGTCTTGCCTTAATAAGAATGATATCAGAATGATCATGTGACTGAAGACTGTTTTAGTGATGCTGAATATTCAGATTTACCATCACAGGAATACATTACATTTTTATTTTGGCACTTGTTGAGTGTTAACTTTGGACATTGGATATCAAGTAAAAATCGCAGTTAAGTGTGTGAGAGACTGATTCGTGGTTTTTGAATCACCTACAGCAACACAGAAATCAAGTATGTTAGATAAACACAGATGACATTTAGAGCGAGAGGAGAAACACAATGCACTTGTAGCGCTGGTGAACGTGACGGAACAGCACAGGCGGTGTGAATCTCCCACACATGACACACGCACGCCGTCACCTGGCACTGCTGTATGTGTAATAGTTGTTTGACTGCGGCAGTGAGAAGCCTTTGGGGCAGCAGTGGGCTGGAGGGAATTTCATGAGGCTTATGCAATCAGGATCACTGCAGATAGCGGCCTTGACTGCAAATAGACCAGATCTCTTTTTTACTAAAGATTCACTTACTAATTATTATTCTCAGTCTTTATTCAGTGGGTTTATAGCTCTAAGGCTGAACTGTATTGATGTTTCTTAGGCATTCTTCTCAGGCATTCAAAATTTGTTTTGTAGCCTCAGGTGTGCTGTCTATTTTGGTCTTTTATAAGCTTTTTAAGAAATACAAAATTCAAGTTTTAAAATCTCCCATTGACTTGATGAAATAGAATACTCAAAAATCAAAATATCACAGCAATGATGTCATTGTGAAATTTGCATGTGGATTCGTGATTGGCTGCCTTTCAAACTTCCCTAAAACTTTAGCAACTTTGGAAACACTGGCGTCTCCTTCATAAGACGTTAATCGTATGTTTGTTTGTTCCAGAACTCCATGAAGGTGATGTTTAAGTGTCTGTGGAAGAACTGTGAAAAAGTCCTCAGCACCTCCTCAGGGATCCAGCGCCACATCCGCACCGTCCACCTCGGGTAAGCGTCAATCAGACAAGTCACGCATGCAATAGATGAACATGTTTGTTCTGCAGTTTGAACATTTACACAAGCAATTTGTCTGCCCAAACTAGACGTGACTCGACTACAAGACGTGACAAAGTCAATCAAAAATCACAGCCAATCAGAAGAGCATGTGGGCTGAGTCTCTATGCAAGCGCACTGCACTCACAATGAATTCATAAATATTGCATCGCTTTAACATTGTTGAAAGGAATAGTTCACTCAAAAATGAAAATTTTGTCATTAATTACCATCATGTCGTTCCCAACCGTAACAATTTTGTTCATCTTCGGAACACAAATGAAGATCTTTTTGATGAAATCTGAGAGCTTTCTGTCTCTCCATTGACAGCTACGCAACTACCATATTGACGCTTAAAAAAGTTCAAGAGATCGTAAAAATCAAGCGTAGCGTCAGTTCTGGCAGGTCACGTTAGTCAAGCTCGCATCAGCTGACTCTCCGCTGATCCACATCTACCTATAGGAATACGACGCGTATCACTGTATACATATATAAGCTCCTTCAGTATTATCAACAGCTATCGCGTTACTCAGGAGCGAATTGCCCTCCTCCATCCCCAGCTCCTCCTCTCCCAGTCAGGATTTGGCCTTCTGAGTGCCCTTTGAATCAGAATAAATTCTCGAATTATGTTGTACTTTAAAATCTTGAATTACTGATATCTGCAATACATTCATGTTGGTTCTGCTCTGTTTACCCTAAGGGGGTTATTGCTGCATGGATGCGCAGGGAGTTCTTGCTCAGAACCATAACGCCAATCCTAACTGTATGCTAATTGTCAATCGTACTTGACGATAGTGGTCCTGACAGAACTAATGAATTGAGCGGTTTAGTCAACATTTTATGGAGACAATATTGCTTTATATGATGAACTGGTTTAAATTAGACTTTTAATAATAAACATTGATCAGCGAACATAAACAGAAGCTCAACCGAACCTGCTTGACACACGAGAATGATCCTCATTGGTTCTTGCTGAAGCTCAAACGTGATGCGTAACAAGAGAATGATCCTCATTGGTTCTTGCTGAAGCTCAAACGTGATGCGTAACACGAGAATGAACCTCATGAATTAAATGAAGAACTCCAAGGCACTCGAAATGTGGAAAAAAAGTTAAAAAGCCTTTATTTAATGAATGGCTCAAAACATTAAAAATGGTGACAGATCCACCTACGCGTTGCGGCTACATGCCTTCGTCAGGGTGTGAGAATGAACCTCATTGGTTCTTGCTGAAGCTCAAACGTGATGCGTAACACGAGAATGATCCTCATTGGTTCTTGCTGAAGCTCAAACGTGATGCGTAACACGAGAATGAACCTCATTGGTTCTTGAGAAGCTCAAACGTGATGCGTAACACGAGAATGAACCTCATTGGTTCTTGCTGAAGCTCAAACGTGATGCGTAACACGAGAATGATCCTCATTGGTTCTCGCTGAAGCTCAAACGTGCTGCGTAACACGAGAATGATCCTCATTGGTTCTTGCTGAAGCTCAAACGTGATGCGTAACACGAGAATGATCCTCATTGGTTCTTGCTGAAGCTCAAACGTGCTGCGTAACACGAGAATGAACCTGATTGGTTCTCGCTGAAGCTCAAACGTGATGCGTAACACGAGAATGAACCTGATTGGTTCTTGCTGAAGCTCAAACGTGCTGCGTAACACGAGAATGAACCTGATTGGTTCTCGCTGAAGCTCAAACGTGATGCGTAACACGAGAATGAACCTGATTGGTTCTCGCTGAAGCTCAAACGTGCTGCGTAACACGAGAATGATCCTCATTGGTTCTCGCACGTCAAGCTAAAATGCTTGTTTATGAATATATGAATAAAAGCCTAAATATCAATCTGTTCATCATACAAAGGGATCGAGTCTTCAGAAAATGTGGACTAAACCACTCAATTCATATGGATTAGTTTTACAATCTCTTTATGAACTTTTTGAAGCGTCAAAGTAGTAGTTGTGTAGCTGTCAACGGAGGGACAAAAATCTCAGATTTCATCAAAAATATCTTCACTTGGGTCCTAAAGATCAACAAAAGTCTTACAGGTTTGGAACGACATCAGGGTGAGTAACTAATTAATGACAGATTTTTAATTTTTGGGTCAACTATTCGTATGAAAATACATACTGAGTGACTGAAAGAATCTTTGTCATAGAATTCACTTGTTTGTTCAACGTTCTTGTTTCCTTTTATTTTCAAGATCTGAGGAGAATTATCCATTATCGCTTTCAGTACAACTATAAAGGGCACGCAAAATGATATTCGAACTCACATTAAATTCTTTTAACATTGTTTAACACACAGTGTTAAAAGTCTTCTACACATTGGCTCTCTTTTTAGTAAATGTAAAGTTAACTTTTAAAGCTTTTGTGGCGGAGATGACTGTGTCCATATGAAGGGCTCAGTTTGTCTGTCAGTCTCTAAGGATGAGGCGACTTGAGTGTGCTCTTCCCTTTCCGAGCACCATAACGGGAGGTGGAGAGGGAAACACATTCTGATGGAAGTAGTAAGAGTGTTTTTATAGCCTCTTGTTGCTACCTGACTATCCCATGTAAATCAAGCCTCGGTTCTGATGCCGGCACTGCTGCCCCCTGCCGGCCGCCTGGTGACGCGTCCGCTAGAGCACTGAGCCTGCAGTCCTAAGTTTTAGTATTGTGTGTTTTCAGACGAAATGGAGATTCTGACTACAGCGACGGAGAGGAGGATTTCTACTACTCTGAAATCGAGGTCAACATGGACACTCTTTCGGAGGGACTGTCCAACCTCACGCCCACCTCCCCTACTACGTCCGGGCCGGCCCCCGTCTTCCCCGTCCTGACTGGCGATGTGTCTCGATCCGAGCCCGCCCGCATGATCCACACCCCACTCAGCCAATCAGCACCGTCGGCGCTGTGTCACATCCGCACTGACCACGCTTACCAGGTAACGTCGCTCTTCACTGCGTCTAGACTTGTTATTGAACACACACTCACGTCTATCTGCACTCATTGGAGTGTGTGTGTCATGTAATGGGTTTGAGGTTTAGTGATGAAGTCTTCGTGCACACTCTCCTACTGTCCTTTTGTCAATCTGTATTTATTTTGAGAACAGTTTTAGCTCTTAATGCAACTCTAATCTCTCGCCATCAGGGTCAGAATCAACAAGCTTTATTATTATGACTATAAAACCGAAATCAAAAGAAAGAAATACGATATTATATTTTGCTTGAAGAATATGAAACCTAATTTTTGCATTATTTTTATGACAATTAATTGCAGTTTGCTAATATTCTCATTAGCACGTGTCTTAAAGGGATAGTTTACACAAATGTTTTTCCAAATCCATAATCCTTCTGGATCTTGGGGCACAAACTAAGATATCTTTAATATTTCTGTCCATCCTTTGACATAAAGACATCGTAAAAATAATCCATATGAAACAGGTTGAATTCAAGTCTTCTATAAAACATGATCGCTTTGTAGGAGGAACAGATTTAGTCGCATATGAAGTGTGCAAAATTTGGTTTTGGCAATGGATGGGCAAAAATAATGAGAGAATATTAAAAATATGTATATATTTTTTGTTTTTTTGTTAATGTGTTCCAAAGATACGGAACTCTTACAGGTTTAGAATGGCATTGAGGATGATTAAATGATGACAGAATTTTCCTTTAAAAAAAGTGATTCTTATTAGATTCTCACTATGGTAACAAATTAATTGTTCTGTATTACAAAAAAAAATACTGGAATACAGTCATTTTTAAAGCATTAAAGCATAAGCATGCTATCATAAATATACAAAGCATATGCAATGGCATTACAGTTATGAGAATTCTGGGAGGAATTCTGCTTAACCATCAGCAATAATATCAATGCAAATAATCTTAACGGTCTTAAAAACGAGGGGATTTACCTAATTTACCTCAAATATTTACTTAAAATATGACATGTACCTAAGCCTCATTGAATTTTGTTGGGTTTATTATTTAAAAACCATTTGCCAAATCAGTAAGAAACCCTAATTCAATATATATTCTTGCAAGTGCACTGTTTTAAGGATGTTTAGACATTTTTACAGGACTTTGCTGGAGTTTCTTGAGAAATTCTGTCCCAAACGGAATGAATGACCTTTCAGAAATCTTTCAAACGGGCAGAGATTTATATATTTGACCTTTGCTCGTCCACCACATTTAGGGTTCTGTTCAATATCAAAGCCAGACTTCTGCGTACACATGTGTCTCTTTAATTGCTGGAGTCTATTTTGTTGATGTATTTATGGGTCAGTGTGATGAGGTCAGCAAAGGCCGTGGTTTCAGGACCAGGTTGGATAGGTTGAGTACCAGACCGTCTCATTTCTAATGGCTTGTCATGATCGAGTCTTTGAGGCAGCTCTTCTTGGCTATCGCTGGGTTGTGGTTGTACTTAACAGTGTTTTCTCTTCCTCTTTCCGCTGGCTTTGCTAATACCGCCTCTTACACACACTGTTTTTCAGGCTACAACCCCTGTCAGCATTCCCAGCATGCCCTCTGAACCGCCTCACAGTGAGGATAGGATTAGTGTATCCTGGCAGTCGCCCCCTGTCATATATAAAGGTCTACCGGTGAGATGGCTACTTTCTTTCTTTCTTTCTCTCTCTTTCTTGTTTTCTCAGTCTCTCTCTCAGAGACTCAGTCAACAGCGTTTATCATCTTGTGAAAGACTGAGCTCACTAAACGTTGAAAGGGCAGTGATCCTGTAAGCTCGGTTGAGTCTCATTTGTCACTCCCAGCTTGTCTTTCTCTGTCTCTTGGGGTCTTTCAGAAGTTGCACTTGCATGACTTTTGGTTTCCTGTCTCAGATGCTTTTGCAAAACACAGAAAGTAGCTTCCAAACTCATGTTAGAGGTTGACAACTGCAGAAATCTTACACTGCCTGGCCAAGAAAACAGAGTCGCTGTTTGGATTTAAATAGGCAAATGCTTAAGAGTCTATGATTGGACCATTATTGCAGTGTTTATAGCATACTATATATTTGGCAGCAGTTTTTCTAACCCTAATTGATGGAGTGTGTAGCATGTAGAAACAACAATCATGGCCATATTCCAGGATGTCAATATTCATCCGGCTCAAACTGTGAAAGGTTGGGAGAGTGGCATGAAGAATCGTTTTCACACAATATCTTGACCAAAAAGGAGGCACTTCTTGATGGAAATAACATCACAACATTTATTTCCATCAAGAGGTGCATCAATTTTAGGTCAAGATCTTGTATTGACAATGCTAGAGTCCAGCACTCTGTAAAGTCTCCTCCAGCACATCCCAAAGACTTTCAGTGAATTTAAGATCTGGACTCAGTGTCAATTCATGTGTGAAAATTATTCTTCATGCTCCTTCCCAACCATTGTTTCCCAATTTGAGCCTGATGAACCTTGACATTGTCATCCTGGAATATGGCCATGATGTGTCTTCCTACATGGTTGGTTAAGAAATCAAAAGCTACACACTCCATCAATTAGGGTTAGAAGAACTGCGGCCAAATATATAACATGCTATAAAACATAATAATCACTGCAATAATGATCCAATCATAGACTCTTAAGCATTTGCTTATTTAAATCCAAACAGACTTCTTTTTTTGTCCGGGCAGTGTTGTACCTGTCAAAAAACTAGTTATATAGGGGCTTTCGCACCGGAGGAACCTTTTCACAGTTTATAGCCTATATATTTACTCCACAAACTCTACGAACATGGAAAACAGTGATAGATGGGCCTCTTAACCTTTACGCTAAAGAGAAAATCCAACGCAACTTTGAAGGGACCAAGCGAAACATGATTATGTATTTCTGCTCAGCTAGCAACACTGGACGTCAACCACACGGTTCTATCTAATAACGTGTTTGACAGATAATAAACTAATGAACATGGAGAATGCAAGCTCTGGCTTTCTCAGCGCCGTCAAAATAAAGGTCACAACAACAAGCCCTGCTTACATCACTTCAGAGTTTCTACTGGCGGTGCGAATGCAACCAGGAAAATGTTCTTAGGGGAAACACGCTGGTGGCTAGTTCCTAGAACTACCCGGTGCGAAAGCCCCTTATATTGTGATCAGGGATGCACCGTAAAGTACCAATAATTGGCAGTGTTTGCTAAGAAAGCATCACTATTACTATTATTTTGCCTTATACCCCCACAAAACCCTAACATTGTTTTTGCACCGACAAACAGCGCTCACTTTTGCGTATTTTATTACGGTTTCCACAAAAATACGAAGCAGCACAACTGTTGTCAACATTGATAATAATCAGAAATGTTTCTTGAGAATCAAATAATGATATTAGAATGATTTCTGAAGAATCAGTTGACACTGAACACTGGAGTAATGATGCTGGAAATGCACAGGAGTATATAACATTTTTATATATATGAATATTTAAAATATTTCCATGACACATAATAACATTCCATTCTAGAGATGCGCGGGTGGGCTATTATTTCATTCGCAACCGCATCACAAAACTCATCATCCGTCCGCACCAACGTTTTTTGACCAATTTTCAAAACCGCACCCGCCCGCCATCCGCTGATTGTTTTTAGGTCTATGGGCGCTGCTGCCGCGAGCAGCGAGGCTAGAAAGCTCTTGGCTGTTCTGGAAAGGAGACCGATCCAATGCAGCGAAGATATTTAAAGTCCCTAGTATAGCCTATTGGGGGGATTTAAAGCGGTTTACCGCTATACCGCAGTAATTTCTTGCTTTTCAACCGCGGTAAGAAAAAATCCATACCGTCCCAGCCGTAATCATCATTAAACAGCATATAAGTTTTGAACTGCCTAATGTTACTGAATGAAATGTCGACCCAGGATGAGCTGCAGGACTGTGTGCTTTAGGGGTGTTGATGGACTCGATCTACTCCATCTGTGTTTGATCTTCATTCTGAATCCGACCTGAATGTAGTCTTTGACACAATCATGATGCTCAAAATGTTGCTTTTTTATTAAACTTACCCACATTCAAGAGTTGATACAAAAAGCATGCATGAAGCTAGATCAAAAACATTCCGAAATCTCACCGACCCCGAACTGATGAACGGTAGAAGTGTCAGCTGTGATGTAAGCGTGTCTTCACTTCTTGTGTATTTGGTTGTGCTTTTGTGTAGGACAGATCACCTTTAACATATAATGCCTTTGCAGGGCCCGATGACTCAAATCCGCACTGTGAGCATCGGAGAGAAGAGGCAACCTGTTAACCACACCACTGTCAGCAAAGCACACACCAACAACACCTCCGCTTCCAAAGCCACCACTGGAACCAGGTAACCCGTCCGCCGGGCTCATGCCTGCATGCTGATTCTGGAGCCTTGCATCACAGCTAACCCAAACTGTGTGAACTATTTCCCCAGGAAGCCACGCGGCGAAGCCAAGAAGTGCCGAAAGGTGTACGGCATGGAGAAGAGGGACCTGTGGTGCACAGCGTGCCGTTGGAAGAAGGCCTGCCAGCGCTTCACTGACTGAGCTTTATCCTTTAGCTCGCTTCGAAACGTGCTCTTTTATTGCGCTTGTTCCACGGACTGAGCACCGATATCTCCTGCACACTCTCACAGGGGGACTTGATGAGCCGTCTGAGGCGCGTGGCCTTTTAAACGTCACTCATTCCTCCAGGCCACAAGGGGGTGCTCTTTTCCTACCGCTTCCATAGTGGAACAACGAGACTGCTATTCAGAATAAAAAACTGATAAAAAGCAAAAAAAAGAGGAAAATACTTTGGGGGGGAAAAGCTTATTGGCTTTTGCTGCATTGCATATTAAGGCAAAAACAAGTTACTTCTTCATAAGTAATCCAGAAATGAAACAATCAAAGCAGATTTGTCAGGCAGTTAACGATTTTCCATGATTTTTAGTGTGGCAGACTTTATACATAGCAGTTTTTTAACTGTTAAAAAGCTATTTTGACTTTTGGGTATTGAGTATTTTAAACAGTTAACCCTCGTACACGAGAATCTCAAAATTCATTCACGGACGTCATTTAAGCTTCAAAATCGAACCGTTTCTGGACTCAACGCTTTATTTTGCCTACAAGCACTTTTAACGGCCATGAAAATCATTTAGTTTTCTATTTCGATAAAGCAGAGTGCAGTTCAGCATTGGGATCGGCGCGTTCGCGCACACGGTGAGCGTTTCCGCTAAATAGTCAAGAACTGTTTCGACACACATTGCTAAAGTAATACCTCTAAACAAGAATGAGCCTTACAGAGAGAGACCTCGGTGCACTTGAGCGCGAGCAGCGCGAGTGCAGGAATGTAAAACGGCCTCTCTCTGCGCTTACGCACCGAAACCATTCTGTCCCTCACAGATCAACGGCCTCTTAATAAGCTATGAGGTTTATTCCTGTCAGTCCACAGTATTAATTCAATGGCGGGCACTTTAACCAGCCACACTTCAGATTTACCCGTCATCCCAACAGGACATCCCAGTCTAATGTGATCCATAAATCAAGTGTTTTCCACACAAACACACGATTGCGGAGTCTTTGTGGCAGTTTCGGGCCACATTGCGCTTCCTAAGGAATTACTCGCTTCTCGTTCAGCTTATGGATATCATTCACGTTTAGGAAACGCTTGCTCTGATAACATGTAGATGTCTTCCACTGTGCTTTCTTTTCGTATGGAGGTGATCATGTGATGTCTTCATGTAAACAGACCCTCTCAATATGAGCCAAGCAGCTCTGAGCTGTTACACTGCCAAAAATGATTCGCTTTGTATTTTTGTCTCGTTTTCCATTACTAATATCTAAAAAACTCTTGAATCAAGATACACTTACTTAAGAATGGAAATGACCTGATGTTAAGTCTTAGTTTCTGAAAAATATATTTCAGAAGAGCAATATTCTTGTTTTAAGCGTAAACTCACTTGATGTTTTTCAGAAAACATGACGATTGAATTGTGTTGCTTCTCAAGTAAATATATCTTGATTCAAAGCGGTAGTTACACACTCTCAAGTTGTTCCAAACCTGTTCGAGTTTCTTTGTTCTGTTGAACACAAAAGAAGATATTTTGAAGAACGTCGGTATCCAGACAGTTGACGGCAGCCATTGACTTCCATAGTAGGAAAAAAAACTCTCTGTCTGGTTACCAACTTTCTTCAAAATATCTTCTTTTTTTTGTTCAACAGATGAAAGAAACTCATACCGGTTTGGAACCACTTAAGGGCGAGTAAATGATGACAGGATTTTCATTTTCTTAAACTATTACTTTAAGAATGTGTAGATATTCATACTGGAAAACAAAAATACTGAGTTAGAAAATCCTTTTTTTTTTTGCAGTAAAATGAAACACTGATAGTCATTGGACATGTGAATGTGATCTGTATCATTAAAGGGATAGTTCACCCCAAAATTAACATTCGGTCATCGTTTAGTGACCCTCATCTCGTTTTAAATCTGCATGATTTTTGTGAAACCTCACATTGGACCCCATTGACTTTCATTGTATGGAAAAAAACGCCACCGATACATTTTTCTCTTGTGTTTTGAAAAATGTTTTGGAACGAGAAATTTTGAGTGAATTATCCCTTGGAGGATAATAGTTCACTTCATTTTGGGGTGAATTATTCCTTTGAAAAGAAACTCTAATCATAATCATTTGACACATTGTTTTCCGCTTTCCAGGTTGAAGATTAAATCTCGTTATCAGACCAAACAAAACTGGCAATCAAAATGTAGAGGTTCAAAGAAACAACTGGGCAAGTGCCTAATTGCCAAATAACCGAATCTTATCAATCAAAGTTATATTGTCCAATCACAGCTTAGAGCAGCCTTGTCTTCTCTTCAGTGGTCAGAAAGGAAAGAGCGTTCCTCTCATGATCGTAACCTTCACTAAGTGCCAATGAGAAGAACAAGAGGGAAAAAAATGTAATTGCACTAACTTGTACTGCACAAAACGTATATTTTTGATGTACCGTTTTTATACGCAGAAATTGAAGTTTTAAAAAAAAAAGCGAAACCGCCGTGCTTCTCTTCATCGGGTCAGGGACGGGGTCTTTCCGCTGACCTCGCAGCTATAAGCTTACGTGGCGGTACTTTACGGCCTCGCGGTTCATGACGGCGACATGCGACTGCAGGCCTTCAGCCTCGTTTTTAGGGAACGTCACTGTCTTGATTTATACGAAAAATCATTTCTCATGTTAAACAATGTTTTTCTTCATAGGAAAAGAGTCATGGGACGATTTTAGGCATCAAGAATCAGGCGGTCAGGCAGTGACGCGTTATACGTTTATAAATTTCAAGGCTTATTTGCCAAGACTTTGATAATATAGTAGTAAAATCATAAGAGTGAAACCTTTTTTTTTATTTTTATGAATATAATATCATTGTATATTTTGGGCTGAGGGGAAACAGGGGAAAAGAAGCATGAATGAATGTAAAAAATCTACAAAATGAAACGCCTATGATCTGAGTTCGTTTTATCTCACACAAACTTCTTTCTTTTATTTTCTTTCATATCAAGTAGTTAGAACCACTCAGTGTTTTTTTTCTTTCATTTTCATTTTCAGTTGGCGCTTGCATCGATGTGTTTTGTACACAATCATGGTGTGCGTGTGTATTATTGTGAGGCAGGAGGGACGTTATTATGTGGATCATTGCGTCTTCCTGCCCTGCACATTCCGATAGATGTTAGTTCGTCTGAACCTTTATCTGTCTTTTCCCCGTTATCCTAACTTCACTGAATGCCTGATGCTTCTTCAGCCAGGATATTAAGCTAAACAACCAAGAAAATGTGTTAAAAAAAAAAAAACTCCACTTACTCTCTTTGTAACTTTCGAAACATTTCAGACTTCAAAAAGCATCTTTACAATAATCCCGCTATTCAATACAGCTTTAACATCTGCCTTGTTTAACTGTTGAGGTCTTGTCATTGTGTCAAGCCCTTTCACTTTTTCATTGTTCATTGGATGAGATTTGATGCATGTCTTGTATCATCTTTGTACTATCTTGCTTTATTGGAACCATTATTGTTTTTTCAGAAGTTGACAGTGACAGTCGAGTGAATGAACGAGAGGATGGAGGTTTTTCTGGTGTTGACTTCGTTTGTTTGGTTGGTTGGTGATGAGAGTGTGATTTATTGTGGCTATAATGTGGAGATTGAAATAAACATGGATTTCAGAAAGATGTTTGAGTGGAATTCGATTTTTTCTTTATTTGTGAATGCTAAAAATAATCTCCAGTAAATGGTTCTAGAACGTCTTAACCAATGATTTTTGTAACATTTCATTACAATTACATAATGTTTCCACAATTACTTACACTACCGTTCAAAAGTTTGGTTGGTTGAAAGACGTTTCTTACGCTCACTGAAGCTGCATTCATTTGATGAAACATTGTACTGCAAAAACTAGCCTGGGAAAACCCAGACCACTCTCAGTTGTAACTGAGTTAGGGTCTGGCAAAGCTCCATAGACAATTCATTTCCACAGGGGCGTCACCAACGGACGTCGGATAGATCTAAAACCAATCAGAGCGATGAATGACATGACGTATGCGGAGCGAAAATGACAATTTTAAATCGCTTGAAACAGACGCGATAGCTGATTCGAACGAGTCATGTTGTGATGTTGCACGGCGGCATCCATCTTTGTAATGTACAAAATCTGCGTGAGAGTCTCTGCTCTGTCGTCATCGTGTAAAGCCCGCCCCAACGTTTCTGATTGGTGTCGCGATTTCGACGGATTGGAAATGGGTTTCAATGGGCTCTTTGCCAGACCCACTTGCAGAGCAAATCTAAATTTGCCGGAAGTGGTCTGGGTTTTCCCAGGCTAAGCAAAAACAGTAATATTGTGAAAATATTATGATTTATAATTGGTTTTCTATGTTAATATATTTACAATTTATTCCTGTGATCAAAGCTGAATTTTCAGCATCATTACTCCAGTCTTCAGCATCAATCCGTGTATCATTCGTTTAGTCGTTTTTTGATTTCATATTAAAAGTAGAAAAATGAGAAAATGGTTTCTTTTTCGTTTTTTAATAAAAAAAATTTTTTTAAAAGAATTCAGCTTGATTTTTCGTTCTGATGTGTAGAAATCGAATATTCAAGCTGTTTATTCATTTTCGGTCCGTGTACGTTTTGATAGTTTGTTTTTTCGTTTGAACCAAAAAACAAAATAACGAGAAACCACCTTATTTTCGTTTGTCGTTTGAAACCAAAAACAAAGAAACGGTCAAAAAAGAGCCGTTCTCCCGTTTTTGGTTTCTGAATCCAAAAACGAAAAATGACTAAACCAAATACAAATAACGGTCCGATTTTGGTTTTTGGAAATTCCTTTTTTCATTTCTCCGTTTGAAGATCGCCTTAAAAGAAAGATAGGTTGGCCACGTGACCCGAAAATAATAGTAAATATAGCCTATCAAAATAAAAGCCAAAGCTTTTAGAGCGGTCATAATATGCAGCACCAACGTTATACCAGAGTAACGTTACTGCACCCACACACCGGACGCGAATAGCGCGTCAGGCGCGAGTGATTTCAATGTTAAGTCAATGCAAAGACGCGTCTTTGCATTGACTTAACATTGAAATGACTCGCGCCTGACGCGCTATTCGCGTCCGGTGTGAACGCACCATTAGAAGAAGAAGAAAAAAAAAAAAAAAAAAAAAAAATAGGCTTATATAAACCTGCACCGAAAAAAATATGTTAGCAACAGCAGTTTATTACAGTGGTTTAATATCGTGCCTATACACATCACCACGTTTAAATGAGTGCATTGTTTGGTTCAATACAGTTAGGTTAAGAACTTATTGTGTACGTGCAGAGTTAATACTGTTATATTATATAATTAAATTAATATTTATTGTGGTTTCCACCGTAAGGGTGGGAAAATAACAAAATATAATATTCAGACGCCTACTAGGCTACGGTGACGCATTGCTGTCACATAAATATATAATTTTTTCCCCTAAGGACATGTAAAGTCATACAAAATATGCATTTATCTCCTATGATTTATCCACATAAAACTGATCGCCTATCATGTCTTTATCATACATCTACGTTCAAAAAGCTTTAAAAGCAAATAGTAACAGCCCCCAATCAGGCAAAATTAATCAATGACGCCCTTTTTTTAAAATATATTTATATAGGCCTAGCCTATACGTTTTTTTTATATAATTTATTTTTGTTAATAGGCTATATTACCTAGAGATATAATTAAACAAAACACATCTAACAAAACATAGCCTAAGTTGTTTATTTTCTACAACATTGTGTTCTTATTTTGTTAAATTAACGAAATGTAAATCTTCGTCTTTATAACAGAAGATACAATACAATAATCTTCAAGATACAGCCTATCTAATAATCTTCACATAGGCTATAACGGTCACCTTATAAACAGTCCTTTGTGTGGTGGAATAAGCAATGTTATATATAATGGTTAGTACTATAAAAATAACGAAGCATTTCAATTGGTTATTAATGAACTAGTCTTTTCTAAATCAGTGTAGGCTGCCTGCAAACATATCTCCACACATCTCCGCTGTAATTTAGCCTATGCGCCTTTCAAATGGACAGGATTACATAGGCTAATCAGATGGTAGCCTACCATGTTGCCTATTTGCTTTCACGGATTGGCGTCACATGATCCTTCAGAAATCCTTCTAACATTCAGATTTTCTGCTCAAGAAACATGTCTTCTTATCATCAATGTTGAAAACAGTTGTGCTGCAATTCAGCTTTAACTGAGACTATCATGATCATAATCATGATCATAAACTACAATCTGATTGTTTGACCATAAATGCCGGTTACAAAGGAAAGTTACCAGTGTGGTTTAATAAAATCAGTTACCAATTTATGTAACTGAAAAAAGAAACGTTAAAAAAACGATTTTATAAAACAACCGACAACTTCTCACACACTCCCAACAGCTTAATCCTTAAATGAGGTATTAAACATGTACACAAAATCAGCGGTTAAGTCATAAGGTTCCCCATTGATCGACACTACTGCATCTTTAGGGAATATTCAACACTAATCTCAGATAAAACAGATGCTAGACAGCAAAGGAATCATGGGAAGTCAGCGGTATGTGATGCTCCTCCGGTCCAGTGAGTGGTGCTGTGGTTCAGACCAGCAGTGGGTTGTCCAGCACGGCTACTCCTGCAGCCACGCCCCCATCCGCGTGCTCAGAGCTCTTGGTCCTCAGCAGGTGACCCACACATTCATTAAACACCACGTCTTTGCCTTTCCTGTGTGTGTGAAAAAGATGCAGTGATTTGCTGTGACACTGTGGGCCCTATTTTACCGATCTAAGCACATGGTCTAAAAGGGTTGTCCCTATTCTCTAAACATGCTAAAGTCATTTTGACCGCTAGATTCCAAACTATATCTTTAATGATAAATACTCAATTGAGAGATTAATGCATTTATTGTGTTAGGATATCTTTTAAAAACAAAACAACACCAAACTGTACATTTAAACAAGTTTAATTATACATTTATAAATAATAATATCATTAGTAGTCTACCGTAATTATCGCACATTCACAACAGATAGGCTATATTTCAATATCTATTCAACATAACTCAGAACAAGATCTACTAAAAGTATCTTATTTAATTATAAAATATTTTATTTTAATATAATAACAGAGAAAATAGTCTAATAATTTGCATATAATAGAGAATATTTACGTAAATAGATAACGTAGTCAGGTATTATTAGCCAATTTCTGATCAACAAATTTTATCTAATATACTTTGTTTGTAGAAATTAGCATATATGCAAACACTCAAGACCGCTACTGACCTTTCTGTTGACCGTGAGAGAGACAGAGGTCAACCGCGGGAAATGTAACAAAAGAATAACGCGAAATTCAGTGAGGTCAATATGACCGTCTGTTGCCGAAATAGGTAAGTATGTTCACTTGTTTTTTTGCCTTGTGTGTAATTTATATGAAAAACATTTTTAATGAAAATACAGACACTTTTAGGAAAAGTCAGGTACCAGCAGGATTTGATTTATTTTTTCAATAAAGTTAATGCAGATATAAAATTCAAAACGGTCAATGGGCGTTCTAGTGTAAGTGAGTAAAGGGTGTGTTTTGGGCGTAACATGCAATAAACCAATCTCCCATTCGCTATTTAAGGTGGAATTTGCAAGCGAAAAAACTCTAGCGAGGAAATGGATCTGCTCGTGCGCGAGGTTAAAGCGCGCAAGCAAACTATCTACGGGACAAACTATCTAGATCCGCCTATACGTTACTAACATGCTCTTTAAATAACAAAAAAAATGCTGCGCCATTGACTTTAGACCAGGTTTTCATTGGTCAATGGCGCAGTCTATTTCAGTTTCCTCAAAATAGCAACGCGCCAACAATGCGCCTGCACACACCTCGTTTTCAGACCAGGCAGTTATATGCACAAATGCATTTGCTATTTAAACAACGTGGCGCAGGACGTGAAAATGATAACTGCGTCAGGCTGAAACTAGCAGAACACACTTGCGTCGCCTGGCGCTGCATTGCGTCGGATATATGATAGGACCCTGTGTTTTTAAGATGTATGTGTTTTATTGAAGCACTGATCCCACCTGACATACGCTCCGAACGCGCCCAGTTCACTCAGACAGGAGTTCAGTCTCAGAGGAGCTCCGGGCCGGAGCAGGTAGTTCTGGACCGGGACGGGCTGGATCTTGTCCATCAGGATGTAGGCTGTCCTCTCACTGGAGTTCTTCATGTTCTCCAGCACCTCACAGATCTCACTGCCGTAAATGTTGTTGCCTGCGACAGAGGAAACCTCTGAGCAAGTGTCTGTGATACATATGTGAGCGAGTACACACTTGTGAATACTCACCTCCTCCCTCCCTCTGAGGTTTCAGCACATACTGATCAGGATTGGCCAAAGCCATTGCTACGGTTTTATCACCGTCTTCTCCCTGTGGAAAGACAGGTCGACCAATTAAAATCACAAATAAAAAATACAGTTGAGTAGTCCAACAGTGGTACTCAATCCTGCTTCTGACGTTCAAACTTTCTTTGAAGTTTAAATCCTAATGAGGTTTGCATATCGTTATAATAAAATAATAATATAATAATTATTTGGTCCACAATCAGCTGACAACATCCAACAAGCAGCAGATATGAGCGTTGCAGTGTGCGTAGAAATGGTGTGTGCTCTAATCATGTGACCGTTGCTTTATGATAGCGATTCCTGTGTAAACACAGATGCCATCTTTCCATAAATCTCTATACTGTAGTGTTGTCAAAATACTAGAATTCATAACTAACTTCGATACCCTGAAAAAAATATCGATATTTGATGCCATGTGGGAAAACTGCCATATTTTTTTTATTATCTCAGATTTTTTTGTCCATCCATTGAAATTCTAGGCAATTCATTTATTCAAACTTCAAAAAGTACATGACACATCATAACAGTAATCCATATGAATCCAGCCGTTAAAGCAAAGTCTTCTGAAGAGACACGATCGCTTTCTATGATGAACAAATTGTAATTTACACTTTTATTCGCACACAAACGATCAATTACCATTACAACTGTTTCACCTAAATGTTTGCTCACTCAATGTATTTGTGATTTACAATGGGGTGATTGTGTTATAATGCTACAGAAATTAAATAAAGTAATAAAATTTATAAAACGGTTAGTTCCAATCCTTGATTCTGATTGGTCAATAGCTGTGTTTTATTCACAATAAAACACGACTGACCACTTCACCCAACGGTTCTATGTATCACTACACAACACCCCTAGCAACCGCTCTTCGCAACGTAAATATGTTTGTTCTCATTGATATTGTTCATTGAAGCTTATAGAGATTGAGTTAGCGAGAGTATCAGCATTTACAGTAGATATAGCATTTTCCTTCAGGTCAGTCCTCTTCACGATAGTACAGCCTCTCGTACCTTATTGCTTACGTTTAATAAACACTGGATAGTCTTCATTGTATGAATTAAATACAGATTAATACTTACAATTAAAGTTACAAAAGTTGTTCAGTCAAGAGCAGTGAGTGAGTTTCTCTTTTTATTTTGTTCTTTGATGAACATTAATGACAGACAGCAGCAGTTATATTAGGCTGCCGTCACTTTAAGAGCGAATGCACGGATATATACCGCTACACGTGCGCTTTCTTTCTCAACTGTTTACATTCACTTAAAGCTACACTGTGTAGGATTTTCTCCCATCTAGCGGTGAAATCGTAAACGACTACCAACTGAATATTACTTTCTAGCCCCTCCCATCCCAAGGGCATTTTAACTCCTACGGTGGCCGTATTATTTCAAATCTGCCGGCAGTCGCGAGTAATCTCCCGCTCGCATTCGTCACGGTGACACTGAGTGTAAAAGCGTGAAAGGCGAAGCTTGAATTTCCAGGTATGTCCCTCTTTGGCTACTGTATTTTCAAGATGGAGGCGCAACATGGCTTCCGCCATTTGAGCGACTCGCTCGTACGTATTATAAATGGCAGATTCGACGCTTACGAGAATACTTGATTAGTTGGTAGAAGTAATTATAGAGTAATGAGCACATATAATTTTGAAAGAACAGAGTGGTTTTTGCTAAGAATCAACTTAAAATGACACAGTGTAGCTTTAAGACATAACCTACTGTTTACATGAATACTCGCCAAAAAATGTATTTGACCGTTAAACGCAATAAGCTGCAGAAAAGAACACGATTCGGTACCCATGAGCTGTTCGAGAGGCGGCTTTATGTGCGCGAGCTTTCAGTGTGAGCGCGAAACGATGCGAGCGAGTAAAATGATGTGCAATACCCACAATCCTGCACTGAAATTCCGGCCCTTTAACACCAACACTATTAAACCGGAGCGAATGAAAGTGAGGGAGAGGAAGTGGGTGTGTCGGCTTGCTCTCGAAGTGAAGAGAGAGCAAGAAAACGCAGCTGGTGTCGGTGTATCGATACTGCGTAAAATGAGTATATGAACCGTTTCAGAATGATTTCTAGTATTATTGACAACACTACTATACTGTGAGTGTTCGGTTGATTCATTGGCTACTGTATAAGAGTTAGGTTGAAGTGCTTCATTAGAGTTGGATCTGATCATAGGGTCTGTCTACACAAGCAGGATTCAGCACCCCACGTCTACAGTGTTGCTCCTCTACCATGTCCAGGGTGTACAGCCCAGTGAAAGTGGCCCGGATCTGAGCAACTGCTTCAGGTTCGTCAGGGAAGAAGCGCTCCAGAACCCCCGGCCGGGCCAACTCCTGCTGCACCTTCTTGGTTCCAGCGAGATGGGTGCTGATGTCGGGACACTTCACCGCCAGAGAGCGCTCCATCATCAGACGCGCCTCCCAGCTCTGTAACATACGGGTTTGATTCACACTCAACACTTAAAACTGATCACACCACATACATTTCTGAGAAGAGGAAAATACAGCCATGTCCTCACCCGCTCCGAGGTGTAGTTCTGGGGCATGTATCCGTTACGGAAGTAAACGATGGCTATCTCACGGCCATCTCTGCAGGGATTGAAAAATTAGGGCTTTATTGACATGTTTGTCAAGTTGACACATTGTGACACGGTATATTCATTGTTACACCCCTAGTTTTAACTAAACATTGCTCTCTTGTATTCTACAATGAATGGATATATTAATGTGTTGGACAGATGAGAAATGTGTGATATTGAATCACTCACACAAACAGCCTCTTGCTCTGATCCAGAGATCCGGTTCTGCAAACATCTTCAAACTGTCTTCTTATTACAGGAATATTTCTGTACATATAACAGAACAGATCATCACTTTTGCCCCTATAAAAAGCAGCTTTGCTAATAACAGGCAGTGGAATACGTACATACATTACGTACATGTTGCTCACGACTGCTACTCAGTACTTACTCATGTAGTTATATAGTAGTTACATAGTAAATAACTTGACTATGAAATCTGATTATAGCAAGACTACCTGACTACATACCGTACCTTTTCCACAGCTCATTCTCTACGTATCGATGGTCATAAATATTCCTCTGAACATCCTCGACCAGAAACATAACCACAGCCCTGTAAGGGACGACATCAGTTGTGAATAAATGCAGCCTTGGTGAGCAGAAGAGACTTCATTCAACAACATTGAAAAGTCTCACCGACCCCACACTTTCTGTTTGTCCAACTCAAGGCAGAAAGTTTAACACACCTCTCAGATCCATAGAGCTGCCAGGCCGTGGCCAAAGCTCTCGCCAGACCGGCTGCCGGGTTGTTGTCGAGAACACGATCGCACTCCTCTGGCAGGTTTGCGACCTTCAGAATGTGTCTTGCAGGATTGAGAAACAGCACTGACGGTAAACATCACCCAGTAATAAACCAGTGCCTCATTTTAATACAAAATTTAGAGCTGTTCGGAGATTAAAGGTGCCGTATGTAACTTTTTCACTAAAGCATAAAAATACCATATGTTTGCGTGTATTGAGGAAACATGCTAAGTTTCACATACTCGTTTCTGTGAAAAACACTTCTACAGCCAGTTATCTTGCTTTGAAATGTGCGTTTCCAGGCTGGAATGTAGGGATGGGATGGTATGAAAATTTCATATCACGATTATAGTGACCAAAATTATCGTGATTATCAATATTATCACGGTTTTGTTAAAACGAGATGAAAGTGTTAAAAAAGAACCGATGCTCACACTGAAAACATTTCAACAAGTTTTATATTTGAAGAATCAACAAAAACGACAAATAAAACAAGCACTTTTTTAAGCAAGATTCTTTTCTGTGGCATTTCCTTCATTATAATGACCGTCGTCAATAGCAACCGATTATAACACAGCGCACATCCATGAATCACATTCACAACGGGAACGCGAATGAAACGCGCGCTCTCGTTTCATTCAAATACAACTTGCCGTCTTGCGTTTTCGGTAATCGTCCCATCCCTACTGGAATGTTTGTTATTGTTTTGGTCTGTGATACGGCACGTTGCCAATTTTCATTGTCCATTGCGCTCGTTCCTGCTGCGTGTGCTCAAACTGGCAACCCGTGCGAGCATCGAGTCTGAGGAGCAGGAGGCGGGAGAAACGACGATCTCCGATATTTTGATTTGGACTGCAGTACCTATTTCGACCACTAGCTGACATTCTTACAGACTGCACCTTTAAATTGACCATTTTGCTCAGACTTACCGATGGACATCTGGTGTCCGTGAAGCAAGACCGCCAAAACTTGCAGCAATAGTGTTGATTTCAATCTGCTTTAGAGACGTCCCGCCGCCCGGTCTGTGGTCCAGCATGTAATCGGAGCGATTCAGGCCCAGCACTATTGACTTGGGGAAGACATGAGCTATAGTTTAAATAAAAGTATCTAAAGAACATTTGCAATTAGGTTATTAATATTACTTTTATACAAAGTTAGATGTACTACATGTATAAAAGACCATGAACAGTGAAGTAAATGTTTCTAATGTGTAACATGGTATTTGAAAAAAAAATTTATCAACAAACCGCTGGTAAATTATTATACCTGGGGTAGATGTTCCTGTTGAACTTGTTTGTATATTCTGAAAAGTCTGGCTGTAAAATCGTCAACTTTGATAGTGCTGTTGAAGAATAAATAAATAAATATTCTATGACATATAATACCTCTATTATAATAATAAATAAATACAATTTAATCCCCCGTCTTCCATTATTTGGACAGACAGATTGTCTAGATTAACAAATCAGTAACAAATATATTGCTCATGGTTAGTTCATGTTAGTTAATATATTAACTAATGTTATTTACCTTATAGTAAAGTGTGACCATGTACAACATAAGGCAATAAGGATACTCAATTAGCAATTTATTAAAACTTTTTTTGTCAGCCACAACTCTTTGGCCTAAAATATTGTCTTGAATTATTACCTTAAAATCTCACATTTACATGTTTACGATTCTCTGATGTCAGTAATCCATGAAATGCAGGTACAAATAAAATATTTACTATTTTTGAGTGTTTTATATTGATATTCTTTTATTTATTTGTTGCGATTTTACATTTTTATGATTGAATTAATTATTAGATTTATCAACTCCCAAATCCCCGGCAGTTCCCTAGTTTAATAAAACCCAACGATAGAGCAATTGTATCATACCTGGCCAGAGTTTCTTCTAGAAAGGTGGGATCCTGGCTCACCCGGTCCACCAACCGGTTAAAATGTGTCTGTACTGCCAGTGCCTGATGGAAGAGTGCTGTGGGCACCGGTGTGGGAAACAACGTGATCGGTGCATAACTCACCACCTGTCAACAAACACACATTTATTTGGCATGTATGGACACCAGCAGCAGAGCCCTTCAGTCACTCAGTTAGGCAGAACTAACTCTCCATAATCCAGAAACAAAACACGACCGGGGGACAAACAGAATTCCAGACGTGGCTGTGAATCAACTGCAAACTCTGTGGCGAGAGATGTCAGTTTGTGTTTCAATGCTAATGCTTATTTGAAATCATCTTTGCCTGTATTTATGGAATAATTAGCTATCTATGAGTCTTGGTTAGATCTGGGTTAAGTCTACAGTGCCACTTTACATGAACGGGGAAAGAGCCTGTCGCTGCCTTTATAGTGGCATGAGTTTCATTACTGTAGCTCGATTTGCAAAGCAGAACTGCCCTCTGTGCAGCTTGGATGAATAGTGCTCGTAAATGTCTAAATGACATTTCTTCCAAGCCGATGAAACAATGACGTGCTCTTACATCAGGAGAGTTTGGCGTTTCTTTGGTCCGCATCAACACCCCATGTAAAAGCGCTGTGTCTTTTGCGATCTCTTCTATATTTTTGATCAGGTTTACATCTTTCAGGACATCCTCCAGTTTGACAGACATAGCAGAGAATCTACAATCAGAATGAAACACATTGTAATCATTATTCATGCCACAGATTTTCACAAGAAATCTGTATTGTTAAGTAAGATATACTTTCCTTTTTCTTTTATTGGAAAGATTATACCATGAAATGATAATATACATTTTTGTTCATGGGTCAATGACATGACGTGCATATTTGTGTGTCCAAGTGCATCATTTCTTTTTAAATAATTTGATAAATTCATTCATTACATAAATTGCTTTATTCTATAAAACCTATTTACTATGAATTAATTTTTACTGGTAATTTTAAGTAGGTTGGTACACTTTTTACATGTCAGGTGGTACAACTACAGACATACAACTATTTGGTTGAACTGCCTGCCTGTCTGACATAAAAAAAAACAGTCAAAAAACGAATTTAAACACTTTGAAATGTTATTTAACAACTGAAACTTTTTGTCAATGAATCGTATATTATTAAACTTCCATTACTCGGACTTTATACTGGTGAGAAAGTGGAAGTGGCTTTACGCTAGGCAAATCTTAAAGAGACTCGCAGATGAATGAATGAGACTGTATACAGTATAACTTAACACGCTGCTGCAGTGATGTAATGATCAGAAACCTGTACTCATCATGACACGGCACAACTGTACTCAACTATTACACACAGACAGACAGACAGCACACTAAATGTCAACACTAGCTCGTGTATCCGTTGAGTTTATGGCATACCTGATGTTCGCGGGCCACTCCAGTGGCACTATAGCTCCTTGTTTACAGTGGGTCTGTATAATATTTAGGCTCAGGTAACCAGCTCAGGTTGAGATCAGACTGGCAAAGCAATCATGTGATGTGTTTCAGTCGTACTGCTGCTAACTGTGTGTGGTGTGCTCGTACAAGAACAGTATCCAATCAGTGAACAGGACGCTGATGACGCCACTGTCCACGTGCGCGCGCAGCACGAAGCTTCTTATTTTCTTCAATGATTTTTAACGGTAGCTTTCTTGCGTCCTTTATGTTTCAACATCATACAGAAGCGTTGTCGTTCTTTCTTTTTGAACGTGCGGTAAAACAAGGAATGGGTCAAACCCAATCTCTGACGTTTATAGGGCTGTAACTATTGACGAAATCGATAGTGAAACGATGAAATCCACAGAAATCTGTACAAGTTATGATACTATTACATATATTAGATTACACAGACACTATATATATTACACAGACACTATTTGATGGTTTGTAGATTGTATTTTAATAGCTTACACTTTCAAGAAAGTGGTTTGTAAAAAAAAAGAACAAAAGTTTTTGTTGCACTTACAGAAGTTTGACCAGCAGGGGGCGTGTGGTGTTACGAGTTTCGAGGAGATCTGTTTGTTTCATCGCTAAAGTGAGCTGAGATCTAAACCACTGTACTTCACAACTACTGCTAGATCACCCTAGTGAGTGATATAAAAGAAGCAGAGCTTAGACAGAGAAGTGCAATGCAAATCATTTTTATTCATGAAAATATAAGTGCAATCTGTTAATACACTGACAATAAAATAAGATTTATACAAAATGATCTCGTTGCTATTCCATGTTATATGGTTTTAAGATTTAAAAAAAAGATTCTCAAAAAGCTGTTTACTTTGGCATGACACAAAATCAACCTGCTGTCCAGAACTTACAAGCATGTAAAACATTTGAATGTTCAGTGGGATCCAAAAGATCCTGTACCTTTTTTTTTTTTTTTTTTTATCACAAATCAAATAAATATTTTTTTTGTGTGCAGATGGTCAGAAAAAAAACCTAAACACTAAGACATTCGGAAATCCATGTTAATGGTTCATATTGCAACTTTTGGAGCCCCTGTAGCTTTAATAATCAAGCAAATATCAAGCAATATGTCTTTTTAAAGAATACTTATGCTGATTTGGAAGCTGATTACACCAATTGTATAGTATTTTTCAGCATTACATATTCTTTAAAAGACTATGCAGTTCTTGCTAATAACACAGTAGTGCAACAGAGTGTGTTGCTGTGTATCTGTTTGCGCTTCAGGACATGAACGCATGCACACTTCCCCGAATGACCGCTCTGCATATGGGGCAGTGGCGCAGACTGGCTGCGCAGTCGGTGCAGACGACCAGATGACCACAGGGGATGAAGACCATGGAGACCAGCTTGTCCATGCACACCTTACAGGTCCTCTCTTCCTGAAGCTGTCTCAGCTGTTCCTCTGGACTCAGATCGGATCGCACTGAAAAACACAAATACACTGACTCAACCTGCGTCAATTAAGATGATTGATTGTACGATCTGTTCCATCCCAGTGGCTAGATAGAGAGAAGAAGAAGATACACACACACATAAGTGCAATGAGAGCATGTTAATATGGACCTTTCTCCCTGACTGAGACCGGCGTTCTTGACGTTCTCGGACTCTCCACAGTCTCTGAGGGAACAAACCATCCACACGTTAGAGGAGCGAACGGCACACATCAGTTTATTACATTTCTTTTTTAATCAATAACACATGGCTATAAATATACAGTAAAAGTCTTAGGCACGTTAGTATTTTCACAGAAAAAAAAGTCTTTAAGCCAGTTATTCATATATTTAACTGTGGTGTGTCAGTAGAAAATGTCAGTTTACATTTCCTAACATTGCTTTTGCCATTCATTGTAATAATCCAGTGAGGTTTTTGTCTGACAACAGCCGGTATGAGCTGATCTCACCATCATCGAGTCTGATTACATGAAGAAACTGAAAAACTGAAACTAAATCCAGAAGCCAACGTCTCCAAGACTCTTCAAGAAACCTACCTTGCACATTACTGAAGGTTACATTAGAGTACTAGTTCACGCAATAAAAAAATGTGTTCTGTCATTAACTCTCAAGTCCCTTCAAACCTTATGTATACAAACACAGGGTGCGGGCGGGATGGAAAAGAAGCCATTATTTAAAAACATCTTATCTTGACATTGTTTATGGCGACAGTTAATGCAAGAAAAAAATGTGCAATAATCAAATGTGTCCACCTAGCACTTGCTTACATAGAAAAAACATTAAAATTAGCGCAGTGAAGCCTATAAGGCCAATTTTGTGCAAAGAACATGTGAAAAAAATGAGACAGATTGCATTGAGTATTTTGATGATAGCTTTGCAGCTAACAATTTAAAAAAAAAATGTTTTGCTAACGTTCCCATTAAGTTACGAATGGTATTTCTAGTACTATCAAATGTATATGTATATAAAGTAATGTAATGTACACACTTACATTATATAAACACTAACTTTTATGTTAGATGGGATTAATCACGATGGATCTATATTCACATAATGTTTTAGAGAAAACATTATGTGAATGTTACTTTTGAATGTTCTCGGAATGGTCAGAAACAAGAAGTTGGTAACGTTTAAAAAAGGTTAGACAAACATCTGACTTTTCAGAAAAAAAAGTGTTTCATGAAGGATGTATAAACGCTCAATCTCAATGCTCTATTAACATTACTGGAGAGGACCAGACCGTTCCCTGTGAGGTTCACTGCCATTATATGAACATCTGCAAGCTGAATTTCTGTTTTTATTTCTCTTTTAGTGGTCCAAAAAAGAAAGAAGTGCATGTGGCATTAGAACAACACCATGTTAACTTTATTTTAGGTTATGAAATATAGGTTTGTTCTGTTTTGAATGCGTTTGTAAACACCTGGTCTGGGCTCCCCGCTCTGCCTGTCCTCCTCCTCGGCCTGCAGGACGTCGGTCACCAGGTCAGACACTGTGGTGTAGTGTGAGCCGGTCAGTAAGAAGCGTGACTGTACCAGACTCTCCACTAGAGGGCGCTGGAAGCCCATCTGCAGCACCGCCAGCACCACCGGAGACAACATGGCTGCCGCCACCGAGCTCTGCCCACCCAACACCTCTGCCAGCAGGAACACAAGCATGCCAAACGGCTCTTTAAGGGTGTACTCGTTCACTTAATGCAATAACATTTTCAAAAAAGGGTCTTTTCTTGGTCCTCGCAAGTATAATAAGCAGAGCTTGGGTGTACAATATATTATTCACACACTTAGAAGAAAAGGTTCTAAACTTCGAAGGGTTCTGTCAGGTGTAGATTGAATAATTTTATGGATTTAGTTTTAATTTATTCCTTTGGGTTAATACAATTTTATGAATTAAACAGTTTGTAAACATACTTTATCACTAGAAACATTTTAAATAACCCATTAAACATGAAAGTATTATGCAGTCTTTTCTCCTTATAGAACCCTTATTCCTTCTAAGAATGAGAGCTAAATATTTCCACAGGTCATTTATTCTGTGAATTATGCAAAGAATCAGTTCAGGTATGTTTGTTTGCCAGCAGCAAGCTTCAAAAATCACAAAAGAGTTTAAAAAAAGAGTTAGGGTTACACTGATCATTGTCAGTTGGAGACAGAGAAGAAGAGAAGATAATTTGTCTGGGTGAAAAGAAAATTGTGAGAGCTGGAACAATAACAACAACTCCTGAGGAATAACATAAAATGCATAGCAGCATAAAAGGCAACCTAATATTATCCTGCTTATTACACGGCTCTTTGCCCCAAAAATAAATACAGGGAATATTGATTTTTGTTTAGTTTTTTTGTTTCACTGCAGAGAGACAGAACATATGAACTGCTATGTTGGAAATATGGATTTCCAGGACAAGCAGTGGGTTATACTGTGTCATGGACAATGGTTATTATTCAGAAATAACTGAATGCTGTGAATGACCAATCAGAATCAAATATTCCAGAAAGCCGTGTAATAAACACACATAAGAGTCTGTCTGTCCATAACACAAGCACGACGCACAGCAATGGAACATTTGACGGGACATTATTGCAGACAATACTTAAAATCGGGGGTTTTCAAACTGGGACACCCAAGCGGGGAGCTACGGGCTTTTTGGAAGATTTCAAGTCTAAATTTAAAGTTTTTTGGCTTTTAGTATGAATATGTTAGCATTACTGTTATCTATCAGCTAGTTTGCTCCAACACAATTACAAATTCACATTTAGAAGATATAAGTGTTCAAAACTTAAGAGTTTCAATTTGGGTCAATGATTTTGATGACAAAACTCAGATTTACTGTCCAATCAAATGCTCTCTAGAATCTGAAGCTCCGCCTCCTACATTATAAATAGCCGCTGATATCAGTCACTTATTCACACATGTACCATTTTCTGACTGGTGAATAACACATGGTTCACTATATAGGGGATAGGGAACGATTCAGACAGTGTAAATAGGCTTTGCATTGGGGTGAATTAAGTCTGTTTCATGTTAGTGTCAAGCGAACCGCCGCCGCTCCGGTCCAGAGACACGAGAGCACAGACCAGATCATATAAATCAGCTCAAATCAGGAAAACTTATCGGACCCATTTGAATTCTGCCCAGAATGCTATTTTAAAGTGACATGGAGGAGATTAGGAGTAGAAACGGTTAGAGATTAGGAGGAAACTGCAGCTTTACCGAGCTCAACGGCTCTGGCAGAGATGCGATATTTAAAAGAAACACTATTGGCTATTTAAAAAAAGGGGCGGGGCTGTTCAATATGTCCCGCCCTGTCTTCCTGTTTCAGTGGAAATTAAATCAACACATTGAAAAATCGCTTTCAAAAGTTGGTGTTGTCGCTGTTGTCGTGTAAATGAACGGCCAAAACACATAGATATTTTTCGTTTTTAGTCGTAAACTGTGTCATGTTAACGGCCCCCTAGGGTGTGCATATATAGCCCTCATTTTTCATTTTCGCCTGCTTTTTTAATTCTATAAAAAAACAATTGCATTGAAAATAATAGAAATTGTATGTCTAATATCTATTTTGTTTTTGAACACAGTGACTGCCATTATACTTGTAGCAGGATCATCATATTCGGGGGTCCTTCGCATTTAAACATTTGAAAACCCCTGCACTGTTACACCTTTTTTTTTAAATGATGGCGTGACTCACCTGATGTAATGTTTCCTGCAGTGGATGACAGAGATCCACCCTTTAAAGCGAAATAAAACATTTAAAGTCCATGGCAATCATAGCTGTCAAATTGACCATAAACTGATGGTTAGATGCATCATTAATACTCACCACTCTCTCATTCATGCTGAAGTAAGACTGCTGGATATTGCTCACATATTCCCGTCCTCTGGATTGAAGCAGATATTCACATCTTTGGAAGCACATGATAGACCAAATTAATAATGAGCATTCATCCACTAAAATGAATAAAACATCATCCATTCATGTTTCTAATATGCCTCTTTGGTACTTATTTTAATGTGGGATGCAAACTTCCTGTTTTAAGTAGAAATAGAGGAGAAATAATCCAGCACTCACCGTGGAAACCATTTGGCGTGTTCCTCCCACGGGTCATCACCTGGTTCCCAGTTCCTCAAACCACCGTCACAGAAGAAACACTTCACATTGTCACCATGACCTAAGCATACGATGATCACTTATTACAATCTTCTAAAAAAACACTATACATATAAGAGAGTAAAATATATAAAACTGCATAACATCATCTTGCCATTTCTATTCAGTTTTGAGTTCCAACTAAATGTTCTTTATCAGTAATACATTTAAAGTGGTCAAAAAAGTTGAGAATTTTGAAGAGAATGTTATAAACAAATGAAAAAATGGGTTTTATTTGAATACACTTGACTTTATTTTAAAGGGATAGTCACCCAAATGAAAACTCTGTCATCATTTACTCACTCTCAGGTTGTTATAAACCGGTATGAGTAGGTATGTTAAACACAAAATAAGATATTTTGAAGAATATGACCAGACAGTTGATGGACCAGTATTTCCCCCCTACTTTTTTGCTGTCGTTCAGCTGTCTGGTTACCGACATTCTTCAAAATATCTTCTTTTGTGTTAAACATAGGCTACTAGGTTTGGAACAACCTGGGGGGGAGTAAATTATGACAGTTTCCATTTTTGGGTGAACAACCCTTTAACACAATTAATCTTATTGTTCTTTAATGAGAGCAAAACAATGATATTGCAATTTTGAATGCATATGATTTGTATAAGGGATAGGCAGAAACACTATTGCTTTCAGAATAATGAGGGGCACGCGCTTCACTGCACTGCGCTCGCGGGCTCTCTAGTTCATTCCCTTCATTCACAGCGCGCATGACTGCCGTGCGCGTGACTGAAAGCGCAGAAAACAGAAGCAAACAAGTTTTTGGTCCGAATCGAAACCACATAATTTCCATGTGAAATTTCATTTTCATTTTCATTTCTCAAAGACCAAACGGTCCCTAGTCTGAGACGAACCTGTAAAGAAGAAGCCAGCTCGCGCCAGCGCATCGGGCTGCACAGATGCTCCTGTTGGCCAGTTGTGGTAACTGGACAACCTGGTGTCCTCGGACTCCATCTCCGGGTAGACTGCCTGGCCGGGCTGCACCTGTTCGTCCACGGTCAGCCGCTGAAGTTGACTCAACAGCTGCCCATCCACAGAGTCGGACGAGCCCAGCGGAACATTGCCCACATCCCTGCCCATCATCAAGCCGCACGTGGGGAAGTGCCTCTCGTGCTCCCCCCACGGAGTGTCTCCATGAACCCAGTGCCTCAGGACCCCATCACAGCAGAAGCACTGCACCGTGTCCCCGTATCCCAGATAGTGAAAGCCAGTCCGGGCCAGCTCAGCAGGGCTCACGGGCGCATCTCCGGGCCAGTTGGTGAAAGTCTGGAGTCTTTCCTCCTCACTGCGCATCCCGAGCCGAACCCCCTCATGTCCACCGTCTCCCCTCATCATCCCGCTGCTCGCCTTCCATAACGGGCAGTCCAAGTGAGCTCCAACCCCCTCTCCGCTGGCCATATGATAGTCTATTATTCCCTATCACAGAGCGCCGTTTACTAAAGCACACACACTTCCAGAATAAGCAAGCAGTTGTTAACATGATCTGCCATGTGGCCGAGCCCTGAATAGCAAAATATACAACAGACGCCTTTCATGGTGATTTGCTCTAAATTTCATATGTTGATGGGTTAAAAACAACGCAACCGGCACCAGCAAGTAATGCTACACATTTTAAAATCACCATGAAATTAAATTGACCATTTTTATGAAATATAGCGGGGTTCATTATAAATGATTTATCTGCTCACTATTATTAATATTATTATTATTATTTAATGTAGCTTTACGCATTACAGTAGGCTATGAGTTACGTAAACAGATTAGGCTACCTTTGCATTACTTTTTCAATTTACAACAAAATATCTAAGTTAGTTTTTCAAATAAGTAACGCTAGTTAGCCTACTTTTTCACATTTATTGAGGTGTTGTGTGCGCTGTGTAAACATGATGATTATTGTAGTTTTAGAATAAATGTGAACATGCATTTCCTTATCTCACATTCAGTATTCCTCTAAATAAAAACACAAAACCTTTATTTATAATTATAATTATATAATATATTTTTAACTACATTGAATTACACAAATATAGGCTACTTTATGTATAATCTCAGATTAACCAATGTCTTTGCTGCTGACCTTTAATTAGCCAATTCAATACTAATAAGCAAAACATGACTTTAGATTAGATTTAGAAATAAGAGTGTTGAACTTCCTTCCCCTTTATCTTATTTGCCAAAAAATATAACTTTTTTTTGTTGTTATTAAGAACTAGAATTAAGAAATTAAACAAGCAAGCAGAGCCCAGGTGTAAAATGAACAACATTAGGCCTACAATATTTTTACAACTGAAATATTTGGACATTTAACACTTAGGCCTAATTTAACACGTATTTACATTAAAGATGAGTGTGAAGTGAAATTCATATTTATTTATCATAACATGATTTTGTAGGAATTGTAAAGAGGCGCTAAAGAGAGTGCCTAAATTAATTGGAGACCTGATTCGTTACCACACCGGGCCTGGTAGCTTGTCTTCTGTTTCATGCCAACTTTAAAATCAGCTGCCACTGCTTGTAGCCTAAACACCTTACATCATAAACTACTTTCTTACATAATTTAAAATGTAAAAATAATTGTGCCTGGTTTATTGTTTTAAACCAAAAAAAATAAAAAGTAGGATCCTCCTTTACATTATTATTATTATGATGATTAAAGCAAATCTTTTGAAAGTACATTTTCCACTACATCTCCCATAATCCCTCACAGGAAGTACGTCATCTGTTGACGCCAAAGCATAATGGCGGCTTAGTGAAACGCACAGGCTTCGCAAGCACCTTGATTTTGATCCTTAAAGTAAGTAATTGAATAAAATATTTTCTATTTTTAATAACAGCACAGATGAACACGTTGTTAATAACTCGGTCTTACCCGTTGTAGTCTTTTTTCTGATTTCTAGAGATTGTGTTTATTGAAGGTTGCAGGCCATTGCTGTGCTCAATGCTGCGCCTTCAGTGTAAGTTAGAGTTAGACGATATTATTAAAACTCCTGTTCGTTTGGTCTTCGCAATATATATTGCACGTGTAATTATATACTTACATGTTTTAGATCATGTGTTGTAATGACTGCACAATTCAATATGACTAAATTCACTAAATAATACAAAATGTAAACGCGATATATGCCAATTAGCCTTGTATTTACAACCAGTTTCGCTGTAAACATCGATCAAACTTGTCTTTTAAACATGCGTCACTGCTCATCACATTAAAGGCCTGGCTTTCCTCTGCTTTCCAGATGGCTGGCGACTCTTCTGAGAAGAAGGACCTGGAGAGCATAGGGAAGGAGCGGGAAGCCCGTAAACGCAGTCGTTCTCGCTCCAGGGAACGGGAACGCAAGGGATCTCCCGGCAGAGACCGCAAACGGCACCGGTCCCGTGAACGCAAGCGCTCCCGCAGCAGATCCAAATCTGCAGACCGGTGTGTGGGACTATATACTGGTCCTCTCATGCGAATGATAACGCATTTGTAATCTAACGCCAACTCTTCTTCTCTGTTTTTAGAGATCGTCGTCTAAAAGACAAAGAAAGAGACAGAGAGAAGGACAGAGACAGGAACCGCAAAGACAGAGAAAGAGACCGGGACAGACGGGACAAAGACCGGTCCAAGAAATCAAGGTTTGAATCATGCTTGCCTCACAAACCTTTTCAGGGCTGAACAGTAAGGATGTCGAGATGCTTGCAAATTGTAACTGTTTTTGTGATGTACTGAACAGTGTTGTTGCAATTTCTGCAGATTTAAATGTCACCAAGGTAACATTAAACAATATATTACCGATAATGTAATTTTGAAATAAAAAAATCACAGAAAATATGATGCTAAAAAATGTAACATTTATTATTGTGGTGGAGCTGGTGAAAATAGCTGTGCAAATCTGAACTCTGAAATATTTTTTGAATGGGCCAGGAGAAAAAAAATATTGTTTTCAGTTTATGTTGAACTGAGTGACATTCATATACATCTATATAAAATAGGAATTTTTGCACAGAGATTGGTAGGTCTATTAAGCCCATTTCACACAGTTAGTTGATCCCGGGAATTTGCCATAAAATTGCTAGAGTGCCTTCTGTGTGAATGCAAACAGGTTCCGGGATTGATGCCGGGATGCGGACCTAGTAACATTGCCGGGATCAGTCCCGGAACGCGCCCTGTGTGAACAAAAGCCAGGACCTATGCCGTAAGGGGTGTCGTAGTGATGTGCCATCGTTTCTACATCCTATGCTACAGCATTACATTTACATTTATTAGCAGACGCTTTTATCCAAAGCGACTTACAAATGAGAACAATAGAAGCAGTTAAACTAACAATAGGACAACCATATGCAAGTGCTATGTCCCTTCCTAGTTTAATCTAACGCAGTACATGTACTTTTTTTTTTTTGTAAGTAAATAGACATAGAAGAGAAGGTGTTAGTATTAATGGATCAAGTGTGGCCGTTTCTTGAAAATGGCTATGGATTCATCCGCTCTGGTTGAGATAGGCAGGTCATTCCACCAGCAGGGAACAGTCATGGTAAAGGTTTGTGAAAGAGATTTTGTGCCTCTTTGAGATGGCACCACAAGACGACGTTTGCTTGCAGAGCGCAAGCTTCCGGACGGCACGTAAGTCTAAAGCAATGAGTTTAGGTAAAAGGGAGCAGAGCAATGATGAGAGCGGCAACTGGCAACCAGTGCAATTTTGTGAGCAGAGGAGTGACGTGTGCTCTCTTCGGCTCATTAAAGCCCTCTCTACCTGCAGCATCTGGATCAGTTGCAGAGGTTTGACAGTGCAAGCTGGAAGACAAGCCAGGAGAGCATTACAATAGAATAGTCCAGTCTGGATAGAACCAGCGATTGGACAAGGAGTTGTGTAGCATGCTCTGATAGGAAGGGCCTGATCCTCCTAATGTTGTATAAGGCAAATCTGCAGGACCGGGCAGTTCTAGCAATGTGGTCCGTGAAGTTCAATTGATCAATCACAACTCAAAGGTTCCTGGCTGACCTTGATGGAGTTATGGATGACGAGCCTAGCTGAATGGTGGAGTTGTGATGTAGTGTTGGGTTGGCCGGCACCACAAGCAGCTCTGTCTTCGCAAGGTTTAGTTGAAGGTGGTGGTCCTTCATCCAGCCAGAGATGTCTGTCAGGCAGGCTGAGATGCGAGCGGCTACCGTCGGATTGTCAGGCTGGAAAGGGAGCTAGAGTTGTGTGTCATCAGCGTAGCCGTGTTAGGTAAAGCCATGTTTCTGAAGATGGAAAAGAGAAGTGGTCCAAGCACTGAGCCCTGCATACAGCATATGGGGAACGAGCCACTCTGCAAACCCAGTGGCGCTACTGGGGAGTATGGACTCGTCTTCGTGTAGAAATGACGAAGAGGAGTTGTTAGCAGAACTGACATCTGACAGGAGTTATCACATCCTGACGTCACGTGTCTTTACGGGGAGTGTGTGAACGCACTCACAGATTCCGGAAAATCACTGGCTGTGCGAATTAACACATTATCCATGTATTTTCCGGACTCTCTGTGTGAAAAAGGGTTTAGTAAAATCTGTTTATTTGTTTACTTAAGCAATCTTTGTTGCATTGTTAACAGTGACAGTTTAAAAAAATAAAAGGGGGGGGAGGGAGGGAGCTGTTCTTGTGTTTTTTGCCCCAAGTTTGCTTTAGATTCTGGTTCATAACAAGCATTTCTTTTGGTATCTTCAGTTTGAAGCCCCTATATGGTTCAATCCCAGAGATATGGAGATCTTAAAAGGATAGTTAACCCAAAAATTAGCCCATGATAAAGAGCTTGAGCATGTAAAGTGGCAGACACCTGCAGCATGCGCTTAACAAGCGTTATCGTTCGCTGGTGTGGACGCTTGTATAGTTATAGTTATGGTTCTCTCTATAGTTATTGCTCTTGGTGTGAACAGGCCTTAAAGTTTAAGGTTACAGATGCTCTTGTTAAACGGGCTCCGGTGATTTGCCCTATTTTGGACGTCTGAAAAGTCTCTCATTTCACACGTCTTGTACTAAACACTACTGAAAACCACTCATACTGCACTGTAATACAAACTAGAGAATATAAACAACAAAAAGATGAATAAAACAATCGCAACATTTGTTTTTTTCATTGTAGCCTACACAAATTATATCAACACCTATAATAATGGGTGTGCACATTATTTTGTCCCAACCCCTGTATGTATACAATGTTTAGATATAGATATTAGATATATACCGGTATTTAAAAATTTAAATAATATAATGTAAATATTTACTTTTTTCCTCTCAGGAGCACTTCTCCTAAATCCAAGGATTTGAAATTAAAGAGGGATGTGAAAAAAGAGGAAGATGAGGAAGATGAGAAGAAGAAAAAGAAGGTGCCCTATTAGAAGACATTTCATGTTTGAAAGTTGAATATTGTGCACTATACTGACTTTTTCTGCAATCTGCCTGGTTTCAGGTGCAGCCTCTCTCTCTTGAAGAGCTGCTTGCAAAGAAGAAAGCTGAAGAAGAGGCAGAGTCTAAGGTGGAGAGATTTGATATATTTATGCAAATTACTGCACTCCTTTTTTTTCTTTTCTTTTTTCTAAACATATCCTCCCGTTACAGCCCAAGTTCTTGTCCAAAGCGGAGCGAGAAGCCGAAGCCATCAAACGGAGAGAGCAGCAGACAGAGGAACGCCGCAAACAGGTGGAAGATGAGAGGAAGAAGAGAAGAGTGTTTCAGGACATTGGCAGAAAGATGCTAGGTGAGAGGCTAGAACAAATAATAGCATCTGAAGAAACATGCTTTTAATATTGGAGTTTTGTAGCTTTTAGTCTGTCTATTAGCTTTAAAGGCCATCTATATGCTAATGCGCTCCTGAATGTTGACTATGTCATTTTTATATTCATCTTGCTTTATCTAACTTGCAGAGGATCCTCAGGAGCGTGAACGGCGGGAAAGAAGGGAGCGGATGGAAAGAGAGAACAATGGGAATGATGAGGATGATGGACGGCAGAAGATTAGAGAAGAAAAAGACAAAGGAAAAGAGCTGCAGGCCATTAAGGTGACGAGCGGAGCTCTACACTGTCCTCACTTATTCAGCTGGAGAAAAACAAACCAATCTTTTAGATAATTTTCTTGGTAGAGAGTAATCTTAAGAGCAAATTAGAAATGGGGGAAAATAATGTGTTAAAATTAATGGTTTTTACTAGGGCCGGGACTCGATTAAAAAAATTAATCTAATTAATTAGAGGCTTTGTAATTAATTAATCGAAATTAATCGCATTTTAATCGCATATAAATATTTGACCTGAGAACAGTGAGAAGTAATTTTTTTCACATGGATTTTTAGTATACCATTGAATAATGACTGAATACATAAGCTTAAGCAACAAAATATTGTTTATTTTTGTTCAACCAAGTCCAGCAGACCAGTGCTATTTTTGCCATTAAGTGTAGCAATAGCCGTTCCGAATTCCTTGTTGCACAGCTTGCACACAACCATGCTCTAGTGATGGGTAGTTCGCGAATGAGCCGGATCTAAGAGCCGGCTCTTGTAGGTGAACGTCGGGAGCTGGCTCGCATATCTGAAGAGCCGACTCTATTTAGAAAAATATAGCCAATAGAAATTAAATCATTATGTAATAGAGAAATAATGAATTATATTAATTTTATTTAAAATAATTGACTAATTCAAAGAACAACAAAAAAAATAATTAGGCTATATAGGCCTAAAGGCGCTCACACATTCGTTTCGACTGATGGGCAATCCGGCTCTTTTCATGAGCCGGCTCATTTGACTCCACTCACTGAAATGAGCCGGCTCTTTTGACTCACAAACGGCTCTTTAAAAAAACAACGTGATGTCGGAGAGAGCAGACGTTCATAGTGCATGAATAGTATTCATAGATAGTGCGTCTGCTCTCTCCTCCATCACGTTAGTTTTTTAAAGAGCCGTTTGTGAGTCAAAAGAGCCGGCTCATTTCAGTGAGCGGAGTCAAATGAGCCGGCTCGCGAAAAAGAGCCGGATTGCCCTATCATACCATGCTCTTATCGACGCTTCCATCCGTTCGTTTTTTATAACAAAATGTCCCATCCACGGGGCCAACCAAAGCGGTCTCGTCAGCTTCTTTGTTCATGTTCACTGTGGTTGTTTGTTGTCTGAAGTTATCGTTTAGTTTGAACGCTAGTTGGTGCTCCAGTATAATCGGTCCGCCTAAACTCATCCAGTGAGAAACGTTCCGCGGTGCAAAAATAAGTGCGATTAAAATGCGTAAAAAAAATTTACACGTTATTTTTTGTGTAATTAATTAATCTTAATTAACGCGTTAAAGTCCCGGCTCTACTTTTTACACACCCACCCGAGACCTACTTATTTCATCTTACATTTCATACAGTTGATTGGTGAGGAACATGAAGCAGGGCATACGTCTATAGAGTCTATTGAATGCAGTTAGAAAGACCCTAAAATTCAAGATATCAGGGCAAAAATGCCCCCGTTTGAGTTTTTGTCTCATATTTATATCATGATATAGTTAACAGGGATGTGATTTTTCCGGATTAATCCGGAATTCCGGATTTTCCGACCAGAAAGTGTGACCTACGTGAATCATGCAGATCTGTAAAAAAAACAAAAAACAAAACAGACTGTGCTCCATACGGCGTAGCGCGTGCATGACAGAGGGAGAGAGAGCAAGAGAGACCGCGCGCGCGTGCCTCATGAAGTACATGTAAGACAAACTGTTTCTACATTATCCCGCTTATATGGCTACCTCACATTATCCGATTATTAACCGTTAACTGATGAAATGGTAACACTTTTCAATAAGGTTCATTCAGCGCTGCCGCTCACACCACGCGCATAACGCACTGTGCGTAGGGTGCCGACTGCTGAGGGGGCACCAACAAATAGTCTAATGAAAAATCAATAATTATATTTTAATAAATATATTAAATATATAGCTCACTGATGGCCGCAAATAGTTTCTCCCGGAATCTAGAGCGAGCGAGTGAGCGCGCCCGCGAGACAGAGACTGTGCTTCAAACCGCGTAGCGCGTGCATGACAGAGGGAAAGAGAGAGCAAGAGACCGCGCGCCTGTGCCTCGTGAAGGACATGTAAGACAAACTCTACATTATCCCGCTTATTACATGGCTACATACTAAATAAATCAATAATTTGACTCAAAATATTGATTTTAAAAGGAGTTTATTTATTTAAAGGGCACCTATTATGGAATTTTGAAATTTACCTTTCATGTAGTGTGTAACATAGATCTAAGTGAACAAAAACATCCTGCAAAGTTTGAAATAGGAAAGTGCACCGTATATAAAGTTATTGTCTTTCAAAAGTGAGAGTCGACTCTGAGTCATTTTTATGAATCGTTAGAAGACTGAAGCTTTTTCTCTGACTAGATGACGTCAACTTGTCAAATTATATGAATACGATACGCCCACTTATTGCGCTCCAAGGCCAGGGAAAATATCATGGCGACGAGACGCTGTGTTCTGAAGTGCGGCTCAAAAGCCAACTTTTTTCATCTGCCCAAGGAGGAGCATTTGAAGACTAAGTGGCTACAATTCATATATACAACTATACCACAGAAGTAAAGTCCGAGCCTTGTGCTTTGTTCGCGTCATTTTGAAGACGATTGCTTTTTAAATGCAATCAAACTTGGATTCGCGAGCCGGCTGATATTGAAGGAAGGTTCAGTTCCAAGTGTATTTGCATCAGCTTCCTCCTCCGTATCACAACCTGTAAGTGTTATTAGGGCCCAAGCCTTGAAAAGGCGAAGGCCCTATTGTTTTCCAAAGGATTATTCTTCTTAACTATTATTATTTATTATTATTATATTACTACCTTTTGGGCACTTTTGGGGGCCTTAACGTGCTCAAAAACTCTTGAAACTTTGCACAAATGTCAGAACCCGCGGCCATTAGAGCCGGACTGAAGCTGGGACCCGGGCGTGGCAGGGGGGCTCGACAGCGCCCCCTGGAACGCGGTCCGAAAACTTGGTCCATAAATCAAACACGCTTGCGTGTAATAATATGAAACTCGGTACACTTATAGATCTCATCGGTTCATATATCCTTCGTGCTCTGACTTTTTACCCCAGCCCAACAGGAAGTCGGCTATTTGGCGTAGTTTAAAAAACACATGCAATGGAATTTAAAATACTCCTCCTAGACGATTCAAACAATCACCACGAAACTCGGTGTGCATGAAGTCAAGACATGGAGGATGATAAATTGCGAGGGGATTTTTGATATCTCGAACGGTTTGGCCGTGGCGAGGAAACGAATTTATGGCGAATATTGGAAACAGGAAGTGTGTTATAACATCCTCATACATTAATTGATCTTGATGAAACTTCAGCAGTGTGTTCGTTGTAAGAGGCCGATCGCATGGATGTGACTATTGTGAGTCAAAGTTATAGCGCCACCAACTGGCAGCAGGAAGTGTGTCACTTTCAAAATGCTTTGAATTCACCCTCTTATTTTTACCCGATTTGCTTCAAACTTTATGTGTATAATGTAAACACACGGCAGATGTAGACCTGTGAAAGAATTATTGATATCTTAAATACTGTTGCCATGGCAACGCTTTAAACTTTTATATTCTTTTTGGGTGCATTTGAGGCTCTTAACATGCTTCAAATTGCATGAAACTCAACATGCATATCAGATTTATTAGGTACTAGGCATGTGTGAAGTTTCAGAAACGGGCGTGGTAAGGGGCTCAGTAGCGCCACCTTTAGTCAAAAATGGGGTATTAGTTTTACCTACAGTAACAAAAATCGGTATTTATATTTATCTCCCCGAGCCGGACAACTTTCTAATTTACAGTCATTAGCTCCGACCAACAGGAAGTCAGATATTTTGGTTTGAATGTGATTTGATGGGAATTTTGCCAGTCTCTCTCAGTGTCTGTGTGTGTGAGAGAGGAGGGGGGCTTTATTTTAACCCTTTCTCTGCTGTGTGGGACTTCTCGGGCACTTTTGGGGCCCTTAACGTGCTCGAAAACTCTTGAAACTTTGTACACAGGTCAGAACCTGCGGACATCAGGGCTGGGCTGAAGCTGGTACCCGGGCGTGGCAGGGGAGCTCAACAGCGCCCCCTTGAACGTGGTCCGAAAAACTTGGTCCATATATCAAACACGTTTGCATGTAATAATATGAAACTCGGTACACATATAGATTTAATCGGGCCGAACAACTTTCGTGCTCTAAGTTTTACGCCAGTCCAACAGGAAGTCGGCTATCATGGGCTGTATGAAAATGCATGCCCCTGGAATTTGACATACTCCTCCAAGAAAAATTATCCTATCGCCACCAAACTCGGTCAGCATGAAGTCAAGACATTGAGGACGCTAAATTGCGGACGGATTTTTGATATCTCGAACGGTTTGGCCGTGGCGAGGAAACGAAGTTATGGCGAGAAAAGAAAAACACAATGTGTTATAACGTCTTCATACATTTATTGATCTTGATGAAACTTCAGCAGTGTGTTTGTTGTAAGAGGGCGATCACATGGATGTGACTATTGTGAGTCAAAGTTATAGCGCCACCAACTGGCAGCAGGAAGTGTGTTACTTTCAAGATACTTTTGACTAAAGTGGGTGGGTTATTTTTACCTACAGTCACAAAACTCGGTCTCTATATTGTGCTTATCGATCCGGACAACTTTCTCATTTACAGTCATAAGCTCCGACCAACAGGAAGTCAGATATTTTGGTTTGAATGTGGTTTTGTCTCTCTCTGACAGAGTTCCCCCTGCCATTCTCTGTGTGTGTGTGTGTGTGTGTGTGTGTGTGTGTGTGTGTGTGTGTGTGTGTGTGTGTGGGGAGGGAGGAAGGGAGGGCACACACACAGACAGCCCCCCCCCTTTTCTGTGTGTGTTTGGAGGGGAGCAGAAAGACTCACACTGATGCAAGCTCTAAAGCAGACTTCTTCTCGACAGTCAAAGCGGGGTTACGTTATTGCCCGTCGTGCACAGGAACCCGAAAGGCAACGGGGTGGCGGCTTTTTATATATATATATATATATATATATATAAATATAAATAAATATAGCTGCAAGCAGCGATTACGGGCCCAAGCCGGTGGCACCGCCACCCTGGTGCCTTGCAGCTATATTTATTTATATATATATATATATTTATTTATTCTTCTTCTTTATTAGGGCCCAAGCCTTGAAAAGGCGAAGGCCCTATTGTTTTCCATGGGATTATTATTAGGGCCCAAGCCTTGAAAAGGCGAAGGCCCTATTGTTTTCCTTCGGATTATTATTATTATTATTATTATTATTATTATTATTATTATTATTATTATTATTATTTTTCTTACGACTATTCGGGCACTTTTGGGTCTCTTAACGTGCTCAAAAACTCTTGAAACTTTGCACAAATGTCAGAACCCGCGGCCATTAGAGCCGGACTGAAGCTGGTACCCGGGCGTGGCAGGGGGGCTCGACAGCGCCCCCTGGAACGCGGTCCGAAAACTTGGTCCATAAATCAAACACGCTTGCGTGTAATAATATGAAACTCGGTACACTTATAGATCTCATCGGTTCATATATCCTTCGTGCTCTGACTTTTTACCCCAGCCCAACAGGAAGTCGGCTATTTGGCGTAGTTTAAAAAACACATGCAATGGAATTTAAAATACTCCTCCTAGAAAATTCAACCAATCACCACGAAACTCGGTGTGCATGAAGTCAAGACATGGAGGATGAAAAATTGCCAGGGGATTTTTGATATCTCAAACGGTTTGGCCGTGGCGAGGAAACGAATTTATGGCGAATATTGGAAACAGGAAGTGTGTTATAACATCCTCATACATTCATTGATCTGGATGAAACTTCAGCAGTGTGTTCGCTGTAAGAGGCCGATCACATGGATGTGACTATTGTGAGTCAAAGTTATAGCGCCACCAACTGGCAGCAGGAAGTGTGTCACTTTCAAAATGCTTTAAAATCACCCTCTTATTTTTACCCGATTTGCTTCAAACTTTATGTGTATAATGTAAACACACGGCAGATGTAGACCTGTGAAAGGATTATTGATATCTTAAATACTGTTGCCATGGTAACGCAGCAAACTTTAATATTCTTTTTTAAAGTTTTTGAGACTCTTAACATGCTTGAAATTGCATGAAACTCGACAGACACTTTACATTTATTGCCTAGTACACTTGTGCAAAGTTTCAGAAACGGGCGTGGTAAGGGGCTCAGTAGCGCCACCTTTAGTCAAAAATGGGGTATTAGTTTTACCTACAGTAACAAAAATCGGTATTTATATTTATCTCCCCGAGCCGGACAACTTTCTAATTTACAGTCATTAGCTCCGACCAACAGGAAGTCAGATATTTTGGTTTGAATGTGATTTGATGGGAATTTTGCCAGTCTCTCTCAGTGTCTGTGTGTGTGAGAGAGGAGGGGGGCTTTATTTTAACCCTTTCTCTGCTGTGTGGGACTTCTCGGGCACTTTTGGGGCCCTTAACGTGCTCGAAAACTCTTGAAACTTTGCACACAGGTCAGAACCCGCGGCCATCAGGGCCGGCCTGAAGCTGGAACCCGGGCGTGGCAGGGGAGCTCAACAGCGCCCCCTTGAACGTGGTCCGAAAACTTGGTCCATATATCAAACACGTTTGCATGTAATAATATGAAACTCGGTACACATATAGATCTCATCGGGCCGAACAACTTTCGTGCTCTAAGTTTTACGCCAGTCCAACAGGAAGTCGGCTATTATGGGTTGTTTAAAAACGAATCCCCCTGGAATTTTATATACTCCTCCTAGAAAATTCTTTCGATCGCCACCAAACTCAGTCAACATGAAGTCAAGACATGGAGGATGCTAAATTGCAGACGGATTTTTGATATCTCGAACGGTTTGGCCGTGGCGAGGAAACGAATTTATGGCGAGAAAAGAGAAACACGATGTGTTATAACGTCTTCATACACTAACTGATCTTGATGAAACTTCAGTAGTGTGTTTTTTGTAAGAGGCCGATCACATGGATGTAACTAATGTGAGTCAAAGTTATAGCGCCACCAACTGGCAGCAGGAAGTGTGTTACTTTCAAGATGCTTTTGACTAAAGTGGGGGGGGTTATTTTTACCTACAGTCACAAAACTCGGTATGTATATTGTGCTTATCGAGCCGGACAACTTTCTCATTTACAGTCATTAGCTCCGACCAACAGGAAGTCAGATATTTTGGTTTGAATGTGGTTTTGTCTCTCTCCGACAGAGTTCCCCCTGCCATTCTGTGTGTGTGTGTGTGTGTGTGCGTGTGTCTGTCTGTCTGTCTGTCTGACACTCCCCCCCCCCGTGTGTGTCTGTGTGGGGAGGGGAGGGAGGGCACACACACAGACAGCCCCCCTGTCTCTGTGTGTGTGGGGAGGGGGGCAGAAAGACTCTATTAAACATAGGTATATTGTGCCATCTAGTGTTTTATACTATGTATACATGTGTTTTTTCTTTTAAACAAGTGTTTTAAAGTACAGTAATTTCAATGAATATATATACCACACTTCATATGAATTTTTGGTCTTGTGTACTTACAATGGCTGCTGATTTCATGTGTCCGTTACCGTTAAGTCCATGAGACTGTAGGGTGTCTAATTTTTCATTTTAGGTTTCAGAAGGGTGTTCACGCATACTTTGTGGTTGATATGTGCCCTCGATGTAGCCTGGGAAAACCCAGACCACTTCCGGCAAATTTAGATTTGCTCTGCAAGTGGGTCTGGCAAAGAGCCCATTGAAACCCATTTCCAATCCGCCGAAATCGCGGCACCAATCAGAAACGTTTTACACGATGACGACAGAGCAGAGACGGTGACGCAGATTTTGTACATTACAGACATGGATGCCGCCGTGGAACATCACAACATCACTCGATCGAATCAGCGATCGCGTCTGTTTCAAGCGATTTAAAATGGTCATTTTCGTTAACACAAACAGAGAATTGCTGAGAGTCTCGAGATGTTTCTCCGTCGCTCTGCATACGTCATGTCATTCATCGCTCTGATTGGTTTTAGATCTTTCCGACGTCCGTTGGTGACGCCCCTGTGGAAATGAATTGTCTATGGAGCTTTGCCAGACCCTTACTCAGTTACAACTGAGAGGGTCTGGGTTTTCCCAGGCTACCCTCGATGCGCACTTTTGCAGAACCCACACTGATGCAAGCTCTAAAGCACACTTCTTCTCGACAGTTAAAGCGGAGTTACGTTATTGCCCGTCGTGCACAGGAACCCTAAAGGCACCGGGGTGGCGGTTTTTATATATATATATATATATATATATATATATATATAAATAAATATAGCTGCAAGCAGCGATGGAGGGCCCAAGCCGGTGGCACCGCCACCTCGGTGCCTTTAGTGCAACTAAAGGCACCGGGGTGGCGGTGCCACCGGCTTGGGCCCGTAATCGCTGCTTGCAGCTATATTTATTTATATATATTTTATTCTTCTTCTTTATTAGGGCCCGAGCACCGATGGTGCGAGGACACTATTGGAATTGCTCTGTTTATTATTATTATTATTATTATTATTATTATTATTATTATTATTATTTTCCGCATTTGATCTCATTTTTGAGGGCCTAAACATGCACGAAAACTCACGAAAATTTGCACACGCGTCAGAACTGGCGAAAATTGACATCTGATATGCGTTTCAGAATTGGGCGGGGTAAAATGGCTCGATAGCGCCACCTATAAAGGTTCAACGGAGTGCGCCTCCCGCTACGTTTCACGTACGTGTACGAAATTCGGTACATACATGTAATGACCCAATACCTACAAAAAAGTCTCTTGGAGCATAGCCTTAAACACAACAGGAAGTCAGCCATTTTGAACTTCCTCTCTGATTTTTGTGCAGTTTTTGGCATTTTCAGGCCTCGTACTTTAACGAACTCCTCCTACAGTTTTAATCTGATCATCTTCAAATTTGGTGAGTGTAATCTTAAGGCCTTTGCGACGTTAAATTGCGAAGATCTAGAGTTTTCGTCGAAGGGCGTGTCCTCGGCGGCCTGACAAATTTTGATGTTTCGCCATGAAACAGGAAGTTGCTGTAACTAAGGCAAACAATGTCCAATCTGCCCCAAACTTCACACGTTTGATAAGCGTTCTGTCCTGAACACATGACCATGCTCAAATTCAGTTACAGTCATAGCGCCACCTGCTGGCAACAGGAAGTGACATGTTTAACACCGTTTTGGACTCCTAATTAACATATACAAAATTGCCAGCAAGTGCTAAACATGTTAACACCATACTAGAAACATGCTAAAACATGCTAGCAAACATTAGCTAAGTGCTAAAGCATGCTATTACTGCAATTAAATAGGAATTTGCTGTAACTCAGGCATTGAATGCCCAATCTGCCCCAAACTTCACACGTTTGATAAGAGTTCTGGTCTGAACACATTTACATGAGAATATTCAGTTATAGTAATAGCGCCACCTATTGGCAACAGGAAGTGACATGTTTAACACTGTCATGCTGTACTAGCAACATATTAAATAAACCATTGAGTTATAAACATGTTAGAAACCTGTTAAAACATGCTAGCAATTCTTAGCTAAGTGCTAAAGCATGCTAATGCAATGAAAGAGGAAGTTGTTGTTACTAAAGAAGGCAATGTCCAATCTTTCCCAAACTTTACACGTTTGATAAGAGTCCTGTCCTGAACACATCTACATGACACTTTTCAGTTATAGTAATAGCGCCACCAACTGGCAACAGGAAGTGACATGTTTAACACTGTGATGCTGTACTAGCAACATATTAAATATGCCATTGAGTTATAAACATGTTAGAAACCTGTTAAAACATGCTAGCAATTCTTAGCTAAGTGCTAAAGCATGCTAATGCAATGAAAGAGGAAGTTGTTGTTACTAAAGAAGGCAATGTCCAATCTTTCCCAAACTTTACACGTTTGATAAGAGTCCTGTCCTGAACACATCTACATGACACTTTTCAGTTATAGTAATAGCGCCACCAACTGGCAACAGGAAGTGACATGTTTAACACTGTGATGCTGTACTAGCAACATATTAAATATGCCATTGAGTTATAAACATGTTAGAAACCTGTTAAAACATGCTAGCAATTCTTAGCTAAGTGCTAAAGCATGCTAATGCAATGAAAGAGGAAGTTGTTGTTACTAAAGAAGGCAATGTCCAATCTTTCCCAAACTTTACACGTTTGATAAGAGTCCTGTCCTGAACACATCTACATGACACTTTTCAGTTATAGTAATAGCGCCACCTACTGGCAACAGGAAGTGACATGTTTAACACTGTGATGCAGTACTAGCAACATATTAAATATGCCATTGAGTTATATACATGTTAGAAACCTGTTAAAACATGCTAGCAATTCTTAGCTAAGTGCTAAAGCACGCTAATGCAATGAAACAGGAAGTTGGTGTTACTGAAGAAGGCAATGTTCAATCTGCCCCAAACTTCACACGTTTGATAAGAGTCCTGCCCTGAACACATCTACATGACAATTTTAAGTTAAAGTAATAGCGCCACCTACTGTCGACAGGAAGTGACACGTTTTACACTGTGATGCATTACTAGCGACATATTTAATATGCCATTGAGTTCTAAACATGCTAAAACATGCTAGCAACACTTATCTGAGTTATAACGCATGCTATTATCCCCATAATCAAGGACATTTTTGTAACTGACTTTGACATACTCCTCCCATTTTTACCTACTTAAATGCACATCGCCCACCGTGCTCTGTCTTCCTAAAGCCACCGGGTGGCGGTGGCACGGGTGCGAGGGCCCTTTCATCGCTGCTTGCAGCTTTAATTATTATTATATTACTACCTTTTGGGCACTTTTGGGGGCCTTAACGTGCTCAAAAACTCTTGAAACTTTGCACAAATGTCAGAACCCGCGGCCATTAGGGCCCGACTGAAGCTGGGACCCGGGCGTGGCAGGGGGGCTCGCCAGCGCCCCCTGGAATGGGATTCAAAAACATGTCCATATCTCAAACACGCTTGCATGTAATAATATGAAACTCGGTACACGTATAGATCTCATCGGGCCGAACAACTTTCGTGCTCTAAGTTTTACGCCAGTCCAACAGGAAGTCGGTTATTATGGGCTGTATGGAAACGCATGTTCTGGCATTTGAAACACTTGTCCTAGAGAATTCATCGGATGACCACGAAACTCGGTGTGCATGAAGTCAAGACATGGAGGATGATAAATTGCGAGGGGATTTTTGATATCTCGAACGGTTTGGCCGTGGCGAGGAAACGAATTTATGGCGAATATTGGAAACAGGAAGTGTGTTATAACATCCTCATACATTAATTGATCTTGATGAAACTTCAGCAGTGTGTTTGCTGTAAGAGGCCGATCACATGGATGTGACTATTGTGAGTCAAAGTTATAGCGCCACCAACTGGCAGCAGGAAGTGTGTCACTTTCAAAATGCTTTGAATTCACCCTCTTATTTTTACCCGATTTGCTTCAAACTTTATGTGTATAATGTAAACACACGGCAGATGTAGACCTGTGAAAGAATTATTGATATCTTAAATACTGTTGCCATGGCAACGCTTTAAACTTTTATATTCTTTTTGGGTGCATTTGAGGCTCTTAACATGCTTCAAATTGCATGAAACTCAACATGCATATCAGATTTATTAGGTACTAGGCATGTGTGAAGTTTCAGAAATGGGCGCGGTGGAGGGGCTCAGTAGCGCCACCTTTAGTCAAAAATGGGGTATTAGTTTTACCTACAGTAACCAAACTCGGTACGTATATTCTTCTCTTCGATCCGGACAACTTTCTAATTTACAGTCATTAGCTCCGACCAACAGGAAGTCAGATATTTTGGTTTGAATGTGTACTGTTTGGAGCATTTTCCCTCTGCCCCTCTGTGTGTGTGAGTGTGTGTGAGGAGGGGGGCTTTATTTTAACCCTTTCTCTGCTGTGTGGGACTTCTCGGGCACTTTTGGGGCCCTTAACGTGCTCGAAAACTCTTGAAACTTTGCACACAGGTCAGAACCTGCGGCCATCAGGGCTGGGCTGAAGCTGGTACCCGGGCGTGGCAGGGGAGCTCAACAGCGCCCCCTTGAACGTGGTCCGAAAAACTTGGTCCATATATCAAACACGTTTGCATGTAATAATATGAAACTCGGTACACATATAGATTTAATCGGGCCGAACAACTTTCGTGCTCTAAGTTTTACGCCAGTCCAACAGGAAGTCGGCTATTATGGGCTGTATGAAAATGCATGCCCCTGGAATTTGATATACTCCTCCAAGAAAAATTATCCTATCGCCACCAAACTCGGTCAGCATGAAGTCAAGACATTGAGGACGCTAAATTGCGGACGGATTTTTGATATCTCGAACGGTTTGGCCGTGGCGAGGAAACGAAGTTATGGCGAGAAAAGAAAAACACAATGTGTTATAACGTCTTCATACATTAATTGATCTGGATGAAACTTCAGCAGTGTGTTTGTTGTAAGAGGGCGATCACATGGATGTGACTATTGTGAGTCAAAGTTATAGCGCCACCAGCTGGCAGCAGGAAGTGTGTTACTTTCAAGATACTTTTGACTAAAGTGGGTGGGTTATTTTTACCTACAGTCACAAAACTCGGTCTGTATATTGTGCTTATCGATCCGGACAACTTTCTCATTTACAGTCATTAGCTTCGACCAACAGGAAGTCAGATATTTTGGTTTGAATGTGGTCTTGTCTCTCTCTGACAGAGTTCCCCCTGCCATTCTCTCTGTGTGTGTGTGTGTGTGTGTGTGTGTGTGTGTGTGTGGAGTGGGCGGGAGGGGAGGGAGAGAGGGCACACACACAGACAGCCCCCCCCCCTTTCTGTGTGTGTTTGGAGGGGAGCAGAAAGACTCACACTGATACAAGCTCTAAAGCAGACTTCTTCTCGACAGTCAAAGCGGGGTTACGTTATTGCCCGTCGTGAACAGGAACCCGAAAGGCAACGGGGTGGCGGCTTTTTATATATATATATATATATATATATATATATATATATATATATATATAAATAAATATAGCTGCAAGCAGCGATGGAGGGCCCAAGCCGGTGGCAGCGCCAGCCCGGTGCCTTTAGTGTAACTAAAGGCACCAGGGTGGCGGTGCCACCGGCTTGGGCCCGTAATCGCTGCTTGCAGCTATATTTATTATTATATTACTACCTTTTGGGCACTTTTGGGGGCCTTAACGTGCTCAAAAACTCTTGAAACTTTGCACAAATGTCAGAACCCGCGGCCATTAGGGCCCGACTGAAGCTGGGACCCGGGCGTGGCAGGGGGGCTCGCCAGCGCCCCCTGGAATGGGATTCAAAAACATGTCCATATCTCAAACACGCTTGCATGTAATAATATGAAACTCGGTACACATATAGATCTCATCGGGCCGAACAACTTTCGTGCTCTAAGTTTTACGCCAGTCCAACAGGAAGTCGGTTATTATGGGCTGTATGGAAACGCATGTTCTGGCATTTGAAACACTTCTCCTAGAGAATTCATCGGATGACCACGAAACTCGGTGTGCATGAAGTCAAGACATGGAGGATGATAAATTGCGAGGGGATTTTTGATATCTCGAACGGTTTGGCCGTGGCGAGGAAACGAATTTATGGCGAATATTGGAAACAGGAAGTGTGTTATAACATCCTCATACATTAACTGATCTTGATGAAACTTCAGCAGTGTGTTCGCTGTAAGAGGCCGATCACATGGATGTGACTATTGTGAGTCAAAGTTATAGCGCCACCAACTGGCAGCAGGAAGTGTGTCACTTTCAAAATGCTTTGAAATCACCCTCTTATTTTTACCCGATTTGCTTCAAACTTCATCTGAATAATGTAAACACACGGCAGATGTAGACCTGTGAAAGAATTATTGATATCTTAAATACTGTTGCCATGGCAACGCTTTAAACTTTTATATTCTTTTTGGGTGCATTTGAGGCTCTTAACATGCTTCAAATTGCATGAAACTCAACATGCATATCAGATTTATTAGGTACTAGGCATGTGTGAAGTTTCAGAAACGGGCGTGGTAAGGGGCTCAGTAGCGCCACCTTTAGTCAAAAATGGGGTATTAGTTTTACCTACAGTAACAAAAATCGGTATTTATATTTATCTCCCCGAGCCGGACAACTTTCTAATTTACAGTCATTAGCTCCGACCAACAGGAAGTCAGATATTTTGGTTTGAATGTGATTTGATGGGAATTTTGCCAGTCTCTCTCAGTGTCTGTGTGTGTGAGAGAGGAGGGGGGCTTTATTTTAACCCTTTCTCTGCTGTGTGGGACTTCTCGGGCACTTTTGGGGCCCTTAACGTGCTCGAAAACTCTTGAAACTTTGTACACAGGTCAGAACCTGCGGACATCAGGGCTGGGCTGAAGCTGGTACCCGGGCGTGGCAGGGGAGCTCAACAGCGCCCCCTTGAACGTGGTCCGAAAAACTTGGTCCATATATCAAACACGTTTGCATGTAATAATATGAAACTCGGTACACATATAGATTTAATCGGGCCGAACAACTTTCGTGCTCTAAGTTTTACGCCAGTCCAACAGGAAGTCGGCTATCATGGGCTGTATGAAAATGCATGCCCCTGGAATTTGACATACTCCTCCAAGAAAAATTATCCTATCGCCACCAAACTCGGTCAGCATGAAGTCAAGACATTGAGGACGCTAAATTGCGGACGGATTTTTGATATCTCGAACGGTTTGGCCGTGGCGAGGAAACGAAGTTATGGCGAGAAAAGAAAAACACAATGTGTTATAACGTCTTCATACATTTATTGATCTTGATGAAACTTCAGCAGTGTGTTTGTTGTAAGAGGGCGATCACATGGATGTGACTATTGTGAGTCAAAGTTATAGCGCCACCAACTGGCAGCAGGAAGTGTGTTACTTTCAAGATACTTTTGACTAAAGTGGGTGGGTTATTTTTACCTACAGTCACAAAACTCGGTCTCTATATTGTGCTTATCGATCCGGACAACTTTCTCATTTACAGTCATAAGCTCCGACCAACAGGAAGTCAGATATTTTGGTTTGAATGTGGTTTTGTCTCTCTCTGACAGAGTTCCCCCTGCCATTCTCTGTGTGTGTGTGTGTGTGTGTGTGTGTGTGTGTGTGTGTGTGTGTGTGTGTGTGTGTGTGTGTGTGTGTGGGGAGGGAGGAAGGGAGGGCACACACACAGACAGCCCCCCCCCTTTTCTGTGTGTGTTTGGAGGGGAGCAGAAAGACTCACACTGATGCAAGCTCTAAAGCAGACTTCTTCTCGACAGTCAAAGCGGGGTTACGTTATTGCCCGTCGTGCACAGGAACCCGAAAGGCAACGGGGTGGCGGCTTTTTATATATATATATATATATATATATATAAATATAAATAAATATAGCTGCAAGCAGCGATTACGGGCCCAAGCCGGTGGCACCGCCACCCTGGTGCCTTGCAGCTATATTTATTTATATATATATATATATTTATTTATTCTTCTTCTTTATTAGGGCCCAAGCCTTGAAAAGGCGAAGGCCCTATTGTTTTCCAAAGGATTATTCTTCTTAACTATTATTATTATTTATTATTATTATATTACTACCTTTTGGGCACTTTTGGGGGCCTTAACGTGCTCAAAAACTCTTGAAACTTTGCACAAATGTCAGAACCCGCGGCCATTAGAGCCGGACTGAAGCTGGGACCCGGGCGTGGCAGGGGGGCTCGACAGCGCCCCCTGGAACGCGGTCCGAAAACTTGGTCCATAAATCAAACACGCTTGCGTGTAATAATATGAAACTCGGTACACTTATAGATCTCATCGGTTCATATATCCTTCGTGCTCTGACTTTTTACCCCAGCCCAACAGGAAGTCGGCTATTTGGCGTAGTTTAAAAAACACATGCAATGGAATTTAAAATACTCCTCCTAGAAAATTCAACCAATCACCACGAAACTCGGTGTGCATGAAGTCAAGACATGGAGGATGAAAAATTGCGAGGGGATTTTTGATATCTCGAACGGTTTGGCCGTGGCGAGGAAACGAATTTATGGCGAATATTGGAAACAGGAAGTGTGTTATAACATCCTCATACATTAATTGATCTTGATGAAACTTCAGCAGTGTGTTCGCTGTAAGAGGCCGATCACATGGATGTGACTATTGTGAGTCAAAGTTATAGCGCCACCAACTGGCAGCAGGAAGTGTGTCACTTTCAAAATGCTTTAAAATCACCCTCTTATTTTTACCCGATTTGCTTCAAACTTTATGTGTATAATGTAAACACACGGCAGATGTAGACCTGTGAAAGAATTATTGATATCTTAAATACTGTTGCCATGGCAATGCTTTAAACTTTTATATTCTTTTTGGGTGCATTTGAGGCTCTTAACATGCTTCAAATTGCATGAAACTCAACATGCATATCAGATTTATTAGGTACTAGGCATGTGTGAAGTTTCAGAAACGGGCGCGGTGGAGGGGCTCAGTAGCGCCACCTTTAGTCAAAAATGGGGTATTAGTTTTACCTACAGTAACAAAAATCGGTATTTATATTTATCTCCCCGAGCCGGACAACTTTCTAATTTACAGTCATTAGCTCCGACCAACAGGAAGTCAGATATTTTGGTTTGAATGTGATTTGATGGGAATTTTGCCAGTCTCTCTCAGTGTCTGTGTGTGAGAGAGAGGAGGGGGGCTTTATTTTAACCCTTTCTCTGCTGTGTGGGACTTCTCGGGCACAATGTTGTTTTCGTCAACGATGACGATAACGCAATTATTTCGTTGACGCACCTTTTTTTTTGACGATAACGTTACGATGACTAGCTAAAAATGGCTCTAAGGTGACTAAAACATGACGAGACGTTTTCGAGTTTTCGTTGACGAGACGAGATGGAACGAAAATGATTATAAGTCTGACGTTCACAATGTCATTTCTGCCTATTTTGCGTGAAATCGGTCTGTTTTGAGCTAAAAAAAAAGTATCAGCAATGCCGCATTCTAATCGTTGTTGTACGATGTACGATCAATAATGAAAAAAATCCCATAATGTACGATAATTTCAGAATTACCCGCAAATCTGAATCTCTCGGAATCTAGATAGAGCGAGCAAGAGCGCGCATGTGTATCGCGCGCACAGCAGAGAAAGGGAGCGAGAGACCTTGCGTGTGTGTGCTAGTGTGCGTGTGTGCCCAGCGCATGTAAGGACCCAACCAATCGAATTATTCAGAAAGTCTAGTTTATTATGCAAAGGTTTTAAGGTTAACTGTTGTTTTATGAATTGCAACTTGCTGCAACCTGTCAAACCTAAGCCCATTTCCAATACTTTTTAACCTAAATTAATTTATTAAAGACTAATTTTTTTCTTTCTTTTTTTTATACTAAAATTGACTAAAACCTTTTTGTGTTTTCGTCGACTAAAACTTGACTAAAACCTTTTTGCGTTTTCGTCGACTAAAACTTGACTAAAACTATCAAGTTTATAAGTGACTAAAATGTGACTAAAACTAAAAAGCATTTTCGTCAAAAAGACTAAGACTAAGACTAAAACTAAAAGGGCTGCCAAAAACAACACTGCTCGGGCACTTTTGGGTCTCTTAACGTGCTCGAAAACTCTTGAAACTTTGCACACGGGTCAGAACCCGCGGCCATTAGAGCCGGACTGAAGCTGGTACCCGGGCGTGGCAGGGGGGCTCGACAGCGCCCCCTGGAACAGGGTCCGAAAACTTGGTCCATAAATCAAACACGCTTGCATGGAATAATATGAAACTCGGTACACTTATAGATCTCACCGGTTCATATATCCTTCATGCTCTGACTTTTTACCCCAGCCCAACAGGAAGTCGGCTATTTGGCGTAGTTTAAAAAACACATGCAATGGAATTTAAAATACTCCTCCTAGACAATTCAACCAATCGCCACGAAACTCGGTCAGCATGAAGTCAAGACATGGAGGATGAAAAATTGCCAGGGGATTTTTGATATCTCGAACGGTTTGGCCGTGGCGAGGAAACGAATTTATGGCGAATATTGGAAACAGGAAGTGTGTTATAACATCCACATACATTAATTGATCTTGATGAAACTTCAGCAGTGTGTTTGCTGTAAGAGGCCGATCAAATGGATGTGACTATTGTAAGTCCAAGTTATAGCGCCACCAACTGGCAGCAGGAAGTGTGTCACTTTCAAAATGCTTTGAATTCACCCTCTTATTTTTACCCGATTTGCTTCAAACTTCATCTGTATAATGTAAACACACGACAGATGTAGACCTGTGAAAGGATTATTGATATCTTAAATACTGTTGCCATGGCAACGCATCAAACTTTAATGTTCTTTTTTTATGTTTTTGAGACTCTTAGCATGCTTGAAATTGCATGAAACTCGACAGACACTTTACATTTATTGCCTACTACACTTGTGCAAAGTTTCAGAAACGGGCGTGGTAAGGGGCTCAGTAGCGTCACCTTTAGTCAGAAATGGGGTATTAGTTTTACCTACAGAAATTAAAATCGGTATCTATATTTATCTCCCCGAGCGGACAACTTTCTAATTTACAGTCATTAGCTCCGACCAACAGGAAGTCAGATATTTTGGTTTGAATGTGTACTTTTAGGAGCATTTTCCCTCTGCCCCTCTGCCCCTCTGTGTGTGTGAGTGTGTGTGAGGAGGGGGGCTAGTTTAGTTTAACCCTTTCTCTGCTGTGTGCAAAATCTCGGGCACTTTTGGGGCCCTTAACGTGCTCGAAAACTCTTGAAATTTTGCACACAGGTCAGAACCTGATGGCCGGGTTGAAGCTGGTACCCGGGCGTGGCAGGGGGGCTCGACAGCGCCCCCTGGAATGGGATTCGAACACTTGTCCGTATATCAAACACGCTTGCATGTAATAATATGAAACTCGGTACACATTTAGATCTCATCGGGCCGAACAACTTTCGTGCTCTAAGTTTTACGCCAGCCCAACAGGAAGTCGGCTATTGTGGGTGGTATGAAAACGCATGCCTTTGGAATTTGAAACACTCTTTCTAGAAAATTCATCCAATCGCAACCAAACTCGGTCAGCATGAAGTCAAGACATTGAGGATGCTAAATTGCGGACGGATTTTTGATATCTCGAACGGTTTGGCCGTGGCGAGGAAACGAAATTATGGCGAGAAAAGAGAAACACGATGTGTTATAACGTCTTCATACATTAATTGATCTTGATGAAACTTCAGCAGTGTGTTCGCTGTAAGAGGCCGATCACATGGATGTAACTAATGTGAGTCAAAGTTATAGCGCCACCAACTGGCAGCAGGAAGTGTGTTACTTTTGACAAAAGTGGGGGGGTTAGTTTTACCTAAAGTCACAAAACTTGGTATGTATATTGTGCACATCGAGCTGGACAACTTTCTAATTTACAGTCATTAGCTCCGACCGACAGGAAGTCAGATATTTTGGTTTGAATGTGGTTTTGTCTCTCTCTGCCTCTCTCTGACAGAGTTCCCCCTGCCATTATGTGTGTGTGTGTGTGTGTGTGTGTCTGTGTGGGGAGGGGAGGGAGGGCACACACACACACATAGACAGCCCCCCCCTGTGTGTGTCTGTGTGGGGAGGGGAGGGAGGGCACACACACAGACAGCCCCCCTGTCTGTGTGTGTGGGGAGGGGAGCAGAAAGACTATGAACAATTGTGCCATCTAGTGTTTTATACTATGTATAAATGTGTTTTTTATTTTAAACAAGTGTTTTAAAGTACACTAATTTCAATTAATTATATGCTGCATTTTTATGTATATTTAAACATTATCAAAGTTAGGATGTCATTTTTTTAGTTTCAAAAGTTATCTGTCTCTGTCTCCCTTTGGCTGTCATTACCCTCCCCTCACTCCCACAGTCTCACTTATTTATTTCTGTATCAAATAATATTACCATTAACAAAAAGTTTGAGTTTCTTTTTCAATCAATGTATTATGTGTAACTTAAAAATAAGCAGATTAAACAGATATGTTTGAGGGCAAGACATGAAAACGATGAAATATAATATAGTATTAGTAAAAGAGTGCAGTATAGGGTTGGATGAATCAGATAAATAACATATTTTGTTAAAAAAACATTTGGTTAAATAAAATCGAGTGATACACAGTCAAAGCGGGTTACGTTATTGCCCGTCGTGCACAGGAACCCGAAAGGCAACGGGGTGGCGGCTTTATATATATATATATATATATATATATATATATATATATATATATATATATATATATATATATATATATATATATATATATAAAAATAAATATAGCTGCAAGCAGCGATGGAGGGCCCAAGCCGGGGGCACCACCACTCCGGTGCCTTTAGTGTAACTAAAGGCACCAGGGTGGCGGTGCCACCGGCTTGGGCCCGTAATCGCTGCTTGCAGCTATATTTATTATTATATTACTACCTTTTGGGCACTTTTGGGGGCCTTAACGTGCTCAAAAACTCTTGAAACTTTGCACAAATGTCAGAACCCGCGGCCATTAGGGCCCGACTGAAGCTGGGACCCGGGCGTGGCAGGGGGGCTCGCCAGCGCCCCCTGGAATGGGATTCAAAAACATGTCCATATCTCAAACACGCTTGCATGTAATAATATGAAACTCGGTACACATATAGATCTCATCGGGCCGAACAACTTTCGTGCTCTAAGTTTTACGCCAGTCCAACAGGAAGTCGGTTATTATGGGCTGTATGGAAACGCATGTTCTGGCATTTGAAACACTTCTCCTAGAGAATTCATCGGATGACCACGAAACTCGGTGTGCATGAAGTCAAGACATGGAGGATGATAAATTGCGAGGGGATTTTTGATATCTCGAACGGTTTGGCCGTGGCGAGGAAACGAATTTATGGCGAATATTGGAAACAGGAAGTGTGTTATAACATCCTCATACATTAACTGATCTTGATGAAACTTCAGCAGTGTGTTCGCTGTAAGAGGCCGATCACATGGATGTGACTATTGTGAGTCAAAGTTATAGCGCCACCAACTGGCAGCAGGAAGTGTGTCACTTTCAAAATGCTTTGAAATCACCCTCTTATTTTTACCCGATTTGCTTCAAACTTCATCTGAATAATGTAAACACACGGCAGATGTAGAGCTGTGAAAGGATTATTGATATCTTAAATACTGTTGCCATGGCAATGCATCAAACTTTTATATTCTTTTTAAAAGTTTTTGAGACTCTTAGCATACTTGAAATTGCATGAAACTCGACAGACACTTTACATTTATTGCCTAGTACACTTGTGCAAAGTTTCAGAAACGGGCGTGGTAAGGGGCTCAGTAGCGCCACCTTTAGTCAAAAATGGGGTATTAGTTTTACCTACAGTAACAAAAATCGGTATCTATATTTATCTCCACGAGCCGGACAACTTTCTAATTGACAGTCATTAGCTCCGACCAACAGGAAGTCAGATATTTTGGTTTGAATGTGATTTGATGGGAATTTTGCCAGTCTCTCTCAGTGTCTGTGTGTGTGAGAGAGGAGGGGGGGCTTTATTTTAACCCTTTCTCTGCTGTGTGGGACTTCTCGGGCACTTTTGGGGCCCTTAACGTGCTCGAAAACTCTTGAAACTTTGCACACAGGTCAGAACCCGCGGCCATCAGGGCCCGACTGAAGCTGGTACCCGGGCGTGGCAGGGGAGCTCAACAGCGCCCCCTTGAACGTGGTCCGAAAACTTGGTCCATATATCAAACACGTTTGCATGTAATAATATGAAACTCGGTACACATATAGATTTAATCGGGCCGAACAACTTTCGTGCTCTAAGTTTTACGCCAGTCCAACAGGAAGTCGGCTATTATGGGTTGTTTAAAAAATGAATCCCCCTGGAATTTTATATACTCATCCTAAAAAATTCTTTCGATCGCCACCAAACTCAGTCAACATGAAGTCAAGACATGGAGGATGCTAAATTGCGGACGGATTTTTGATATCTTGAACGGTTTGGCCGTGGCGAGGAAACGAATTTATGGCGAGAAAAGAGAAACACGATGTGTTATAACGTCTTCATACATTAACTGATCTTGATGACACTTCAGTAGTGTGTTTTTTGTAAGAGGCCGATCACATGGATGTAACTAATGTGAGTCAAAGTTATAGCGCCACCAACTGGCAGCAGGAAGTGTGTTACTTTCAAGATGCTTTTGACTAAAGTGGGGGGGTTATTTTTACCTACAGTCACAAAACTCGGTATGTATTTTGTGCACATCGAGCCGGACAACTTTCTCATTTACAGTCATTAGCTCCGACCAACAGGAAGTCAGATATTTTGGTTTGAATGTGGTTTTGTCTCTCTCCGACAGAGTTCCCCCTGCCATTCTGTGTGTGTGTGTGTGTGTGTGTGTGTGTGTGTGTGTGTGTGTTTGGAGGGGAGCAGAAAGACTCACACTGATACAAGCTCTAAAGCAGACTTCTTCTCGACAGTCAAAGCGGGGTTACGTTATTGCCCGTCGTGCACAGGAACCCGAAAGGCAATGGGGTGGCGGCTTTTTATATATATATATATATATATATATATATATATATATATATATATATATATATATATAAATAAATATAGCTGCAAGCAGCGATGGAGGGCCCAAGCCGGTGGCAGCGCCAGCCCGGTGCCTTTAGTGTAACTAAAGGCACCAGGGTGGCGGTGCCACCGGCTTGGGCCCGTAATCGCTGCTTGCAGCTATATTTAATAATTGTTGTTGCTTTTATATTTTATGTAGCATGCTTAATAATTATTTTGTTTGTTGAGTAAGCACCGTTTAGCTTCTAGGTCTTCAATGACAATTGTATTGAGATATGTGAAGTGTTTGTCGTTGTTTTCGGAGTTGTCTAAAGAATAGAGTAGGCTAATACCTCGTAGTAACGTAACTGCATTTTTTTTTTTTGTAAAAACGTTATGTTTATGCATCGGGCTAACGCAAACAAAGACTGATTGTGCTTTTACAATATGAACTCTGGGCTATGCTCGCTAACATAACATTAAATTCTTTATCTTATTTTTCGTTTTTTACTACAAACTATAAAGCAGTGGACTATAATCATTATTATAATACAATTTAATTGATAAAAGCATCATTGCACTCCGTGTTAAAAATAAGTATTATCTGTGTAAACACTGCTGGGTCATCTGACCAATCAACGCAGATTAGTGTCGCGCAAAGGAGGGGTTTGAAAAACGAGTCGTTGAACGAATCATTTGGGAGTCGGTGAGCAAATCAGGTAAAAATAAATGCATATTATACAAAAACAAAAGTGTTTTTTGTCATTGCATGCATGTAAAACTGTTGTTGGGGACTCCCACAACAACATTAGGAACATTTTAAATGTCATAATAGGTGCCCTTTAAAAACGATTTATATTGCTTCTGCTAGAAGTAGATACTTGTGTTAAAAAATACTCTGGTAAAAGTAGAAGTAGGCCTACTGATTTAACTTCTTTACTCAAGTTAAAGTACCAAAGTACAGGCTTGGAAATTTACTTAAAGTATAAAAGTAAAAGTAGCCATGCGAATGATTTAACCATTTTTTTTATGCAAAGCTAACGTTACTTGGACCACACAAATGCTTGAGTCCAAGCTGAGAAACCTAAGTGGATATGGAAGAAAGGTTCTTTATAAGCCATTGCCTACATTTTAAATGGATGTCTGCAAAATAGGCCTAAAACATCACATAGCCTAAAGTTATATGATTATTGTGACAGAGACTCCAGGTTAATGAGATTCTGACTGAGTAGCAAGATATGAATTCAAGTATCAGTATATTTTCCTGCTTTTTTGTCCTTAGCCAATCACATGCCTGAGTTAAGCAATATCACACGGGTACCGAGCGCAATATCACGAGTGCTGTTTTTGTCCCGAATTGTACGAGTGCAAATGTGATATTGATTTTTATACAACAGTTCAATAACTTAATATTTTGGGTTATATTTTAGACACAATTATTTTCTGCTTTTGCTCAATTTTGCCAAAGAAAATATTACCTACAAAGCCAGAGCAGAACTGTTGTGCGTCTCTGAGCAACACATAGCTGTTTAATTTCTGAATGAATCCACATTTTGAGAGAATCAACTGGGCGAACCAATGATTCATAAAGAAAGCCATTTACTTCAGTCCTGAATGAATCAGCCATTTGAAGACATTGAATGAATGAATGACTCACTCCTTTAGACATTTACCACTACCTACTGGCAGTTTTAGTTTCTTATTTAGAGTATCATTTAATTTCCTTAATAAAAAATCCCATTAAAGGTGTAGTTTGCCCAAAAATGCAAAATATGTCGCTCGCTTACCCTCATTGCTGTTGAAGCAGAAAAGTTTATGTAATAAATTCAATGTTGAATCAAATTAAAAATAAAAAAATTCTAAAGCTACTTTTTGCAATGTCTATTTTATATTTTGTATCATTTAACACAATCATGATTTTAAATTATCTTTTGGGGGTAATCACTCAGCCAAATTTGTGTAATGAGCCACATCGTGTGATTAATTTGATAAGCTTGACAGCCCTAATTTATACATGCAGGGTATAGGTCAAAATGTGGAAATGCTAGATTAGACATAATTTTTACTGTGGCAATTACATAAACAGATACAGAGTCACCTTGATTGGCAAATTAGCAGAATGTGTCCATTAGAAAGAGTTAAGATTGAGTAAACTGTTACCGGTACTAAATATGCCTTTGGGAATAAATAAAGCAAATGTTGGCCTCAAAAAAATCTATGAAATTAATTTGTAAATGTTTAGAGTTTATGTAATATATAATCAGAATATCATCCTTCCATGTATTTTCCTCTGTCCCTGCTGTGCATTGAAGTGCATTATGTGGTAATGTGTCTTTTTGATAAACGTTGAACCAATACTTATTTTCTCTTTAGGAGCGTTATCTTGGCGGGATGAAGAAACGGCGGCGTACACGTCATCTGAATGACAGGAAGTTTGTCTTTGAGTGGGATGCGTCTGAAGACACATCAACCGACTACAATCCAATGTGAGCATGCCACCAGACACTTCAAATAACTGCACATAATAACTTTTCACATTAAAGTCCAGAATTATTTTATAGATTTTACTGCATTGCATTTGGTTATGACTGCCTCAGGTCACCTATTTACATATATGTAGTATATGTGAGAGAGGAGCACAATAACACAGGTTTGACTGTTTGTGTTTAGCTATAAAGAAAAGCATAGTGTTCAGCTGTACGGCCGAGGCTTCATCGCCGGCATCGACCTCAAGCAGCAGAAGAGAGACCAGTCTCGATTCTACGGAGACCTGATGGAGAAGAGACGGACCCTTGAAGAGAAGGAGCAAGAAGAGTAAGATTCAAACACTTCAATATATTAGAATGATTTCTGAAGGATCATGTGACACTGAAGACTGGAGTAATGATGCTTTTACATCACAGGAATAAATTACTTTGGAAACTATATTAAAATAGACAAGTTATGTTAAATTGTAATAATATTCCACAAAATGTATGTTATTTTATTAAAAAATACCCAATGACAGGGTCTTCTGTTGTGGAAAATGGAAATTATCATAATCAAATGCTCACAGTTTTAATGGATATGCTAATAATTTATGTATTTCACAGAGTGAGGCTGAAGAAGGTGCGAAAGAAGGAGGCCAAGCAGCGCTGGGATGACCGACACTGGTCTCAGAAGAAGCTGGATGAGATGACGGACAGAGACTGGAGAATCTTCAGAGAGGACTACAGCATCACCACCAAAGGAGGGAAGATCCCCAACCCCATCCGCAACTGGAAGGAGTATTTACTGCCGCCTCACATTCTCGAGGTCATCGAAAAATGTGGCTATAAGGTCAGTATGTTTCTGTTTGCCGTGTTTCCAAATTATGATTCTTCTGCAAATGTTTAAAAATGCTTGTTACATATGGCATCCATCCATCCATGTAAGTTTGTTTTGTATATATTAAAAATGTTTTCTTTAAATGTTCATTCTTTATCAGGATCCTACACCTATCCAGAGGCAGGCCATTCCTATTGGTCTACAGAACCGCGACATCATTGGTGTGGCTGAGACTGGTAGCGGTAAAACCGCCGCCTTCCTCATTCCCTTGTTGGTCTGGATCACAACTCTACCTAAGATTGACAGGTGAGCTCACTTTTCTCTCACACTTTTATATGCCGACACATGTTCTGAGGAATCGGATCAAACCTGGGAAACTCTGTGTCTGTAGGATTGAGGACTCTGATCAGGGACCGTATGCCGTAATTCTGGCCCCGACTCGTGAGCTGGCACAGCAGATCGAGGAGGAGACCATTAAATTCGGCAAACCGCTGGGCATCCGGACAGTAGCCGTGATCGGTGGAATATCCAGAGAGGATCAAGGGTTCAAACTCAGGATGGGTTGTGAGGTGAGAGAAAAAGACCTTCCAATAACCAATTGTTATTCATTCTAATTATTCATAGTATCTCTATATTTAGTGTTACTGATATAACACTGGGCTTTGTCTAGATTCGTAATAGATAACCTCATCGTAGTTGTAGATCTGATGTGTCTTGCTTCCTCGTTCTCAGATCGTCATAGCCACACCTGGTCGTTTGATCGACGTGTTGGAAAACCGATACCTTGTCCTGAGCAGGTGCACGTATGTGGTACTGGATGAAGCCGACAGAATGATTGACATGGGCTTTGAACCCGACGTCCAGAAGATTTTGGAGTACATTCCTGTGACTAATCAGAAGCCTGACACAGATGATGCTGAGGACCCTGAAAAAATGATGCAGAACTTTTTGGAGGGCAAACACAAATACAGACAGGTAACCGATACCGAGTCATGGATTATGAAATGAAGTCACGATTTATATCGCTTTCTTTATTTCCTTTTTTTCCCTCCTTTAATTTTTTTATTGCACGTCCTCTCTCGTGTTTTTCAGACGGTCATGTTTACGGCCACTATGCCTCCTGCAGTGGAGCGTTTGGCCAGAAGTTACCTCCGGCGGCCTGCGGTGGTGTACATCGGCTCTGCTGGCAAACCACACGAGAGAGTGGAGCAGAAGGTCATCCTCATGTCCGAGGGTGAAAAGAGGTCAGAGCGCACATGTTAACTGTAACCACTCATATTCAAGTGGAAGTTGTCATAAGAAATGTACTAAACCTTTTCTTCCAAATGTTTTTGTGTGATAAACAGGAAGAAACTCCTTGAAGTTTTGGGAAGTGGCTTCGAGCCGCCTATCATTATCTTCGTTAACCAAAAGAAGGGTTGTGATGTGCTGGCTAAGTCTCTGGAGAAGATGGGAGTGAGTACACAGTGTTTATTACTGTCTGTAATTCTTTATAGAAATTACTTTCAGTCAGTAACTCTCGATCTTTCTTTTCCTCTGTTCTGCAGTACAATGCTTGTACACTTCATGGTGGTAAAGGTCAGGAACAGAGAGAGTTCGCCCTGTCCAACCTGAAGGCTGGAGCTAAGGACATCCTGGTAGCCACAGATGTGGCAGGCAGAGGTATCGACATCCACGACGTCTCCATGGTCCTCAACTACGACATGGCCAAGAACATTGAGGGTGAGTCCAACATAATTTCCATCACTTTATCCATTAAACCTTTTCCCCTTTAGAACTGTTGTATGGTTATATCAGGGGACTTCCCGTTTCTCGTTTCCATTTTGATTAATCTTTAACTTGGCTTTTCTCAGACTATATCCATCGTATTGGCCGTACGGGTCGTGCTGGAAAGAGTGGTATGGCGATGACCTTCCTGACCAAAGAAGACTCTACTGTGTTCTACGACCTGAAACAAGCCATCTTGGAAAGCCCCGTGTCCACCTGCCCGCCCGAGCTGGCCAATCACCCAGAAGCCCAGCACAAGCCCGGCACTATCCTCACCAAGAAGAGGAGAGAGGAGACCATCTTTGCCTGAGCTGGACCGCTTACATATGTTGTTGTTTTTCTCTTGTGCATCTTGTGACTGCTGTTTCTTCTCACCAGATTCTTCATAAGAGACACCCAGTAAAGCATGGGATCATAAATCACAGTTTTCCGACATATAAATCAGTGAGTGTAGAACTGTGTAATTAAACTGCAGTAGAGAGAAGTCATCCCTTACACCATCAGATGGACAGTTGGTAACAGCACACCTTTTGTTTTTTACACATTACATGTAATTGTGTTTGTGATTTTTAAATTGTGTAAAAATACCGATTTATTAATGCATTTGTAAATACCCCATTTCAGTCCAGAGGATGAGTAAAATTGTTCATTCGCTCTATGGATTAATAATAAAGTCCTTAAGACTGAAAAATGTGTCGTTTGAAGTTTTTTTTATATATTTTTTTCTGGCTTGATGATAGTAGATTCATTGAATCCGTAATGATAATCTAACATCCAGTTACTTAAGTTACCCTGCCATAAAAAAAGTAACTGAAGATTTTCTTAATAGATTTCACAAGCCAACATGAAACTAGAAGAACAACTTCCTTAATATCTTCCATGTTAACTCCTTCCTCAGTCCATACGAGCCTCTTTCCAAATATGTTCGTTCCAGGTACACTGATCACACATCATCTGAAGAATTACTCTTTCTTTATTTCGGAAACCAGGAAAATGCCCACTATACCAACTATTCCCTGAATAAAAAGGGAACATATGTGATGTAAACCAGTCTTTGGAACGAAATAAATTATATTGAGCATGATCATTTTAATTCTATACTTCTTGAGGTATCTTGTCTTGAGATTCTGCAAATCCAGAATTGAAAGGAGACCTCGTCTCGCATTGCTTGGCCCACTGCCTGGATACACAGAGTATGAGTTTATTATGGTCACACCAAATGTCCCTTTGAAATATGCCCTCTGTTCTCCATGTAACCCTGTGGGTGAGGGGGGAGAATTTCTCTGTGGGGCACTGGGCATTGGGGGAACTAGTGCCAACTCCACACTTGAACTGGTCATAAGATATTTTTGTGAACAATTCCCATGTCCAATGCCTCTTGGCAGGAGGATGAGTAACTGATAACTCTCTTTGAGGGAGGACAGCGACAGATACTCTGCCAGTGCTGTTACCCATCCCTTCATCCTGAACAGAAGGACGGATTAAATTGCCTGCCGTTTCTTCCCTTCCTGAGGGGTTGCCGGCCGGTGTCAAGTCACAGCCCCTGCGAAAGAAGGCTTTCTTCTTAGCTGACTGACCACTCCTCAGGGGGACTTCAAAACCAGGGCGTGTTGGTTGAGGTGCCCAGCAGTGGACTTGTGAGGGAGGCAAGTTTGGAAAGCCTCACCCTCCTGTTTCCTCAAATCACACTGCTGTTGCCTAGCAGTGACCAATGCCCCGAAAAGGGCTTTGGGCTCAATCTGAGCTTTCAAGATGCAGATCCGCAGAGGATCTCTTCCGAGAGCGCTGGGTTTGGTGTCCCAGCATCCATTTGCCTGCCCACCTCCTCCATCAGCTCCGCCTGATAAGCAGTGAGGAGACAGGTGGCATTAAGAGCCCTCACTGCCAGGGCAGAAGAAAGATCGATCTTCTGAAAAACCGAGACTGTTAAAGTGCCCAGTGCGGCTATGGCAGAGAAGCTGAGGCAGAGGAAAAGGCTGCCCTGCGGTTAGGGGTTGAGATGATGTGCCGCTGACAGCTCAACAGGAGGGGGATTTGACATCCCTAACCCTATTACAGGAACCCTGTGGGAAAAGGGCTTATCCCTGAAACTTTTAATTTCTGGAATACACGCAGGGATCGCGCTGAAATTAGCTGTTTAATGCCTGGGGCATGTGACAGTCTCTTGCTGTCAAAAAGATCTCTCTTGCTCTGGTTCCCTGGCCCATCTGCTGCAACGGTCAGTCAATGGAGAGTTTTGCCACTGCCCTCTGGCACATTTCGAGTAGGTCGAGCTCCGCCTGGGCTGGGGAGGGGGTCGCTTTGCGGGATTCGGCGGGAGGGTTGCATCATCACCCACCTCTGCTTCCTCCTCCAATAGACGAGCGATAGCTTTGTCATTGTCCTCATTTCTTTCCTCTGTTATGGTTCTCAAAAGGGCAAGCAGAATGCATGACATAGGGGCTGTTTAATCCTCCACAGGCAGAGGAGAAAAGCAGGGGTCTACTTTATTAGCGGTCGCAGCTTACACTCTTCTCTCTAGCACCTTTGACGGGAAGAGAGAACCGTTAGGACAGCACTCGGGTTAGTCGGTGCTGCCTGACCCCCAGCCAGGATGAGGATCCTTGCCGGAGATCATTCACCCACATAGAGACAAAGTTTCTGCTTTTGCTTTGCCACTTGCAGAACTAGCGATCGCTATACTAGAGATAACAACTAAGCTCACCACATTGAACGCTTAGGAAGAAGAACCATAGAAGAGAATCTGCTGTGACATGTTAATTCTCTTCGTATATTATCCCAAGCAAATAAATCACAGTGACGTGAATAGACCCGCTAACAAAACAGCGATGTTCGGTGAGGCACCTTGACGGCTCGTCTAATTACAGTTAAACAACTATTTCCAAAACTGGGCCCTGCTGTAGGATAACTTCCGATGTGATCATAATGGGGGAGAAATCACCGGCAGCTGTATATATCAGGGAGGCAGGACTCCCGCATCACTGTCTTGATTGGTCTGTCAACTGACAGGCGTGGTGGTATTGGTCTCTCCAGGATCTGTCTCAGCCAAAGGTGTTTGAAAGAGAACTGTTAAAATTCAGGAGACATTTCCTTGCTCGTTGTACCAACAAACCTATGCCACTCCCATACCATACATGCATCAAAGTAGCCAGATAAACTTTTTTCTATTTAAGGATATGACAAGACAGGCACAGGCCGTCGAGTGACATATGTCTGCAATATCTAAAATATAAACACTTATAATATGTGTACCATAGTGAATGACAGTAAGACAAAGGAAGACGTATTGGAAGGATTCATGTTTTGACTCATTATTTAATTTTTGTTCATTTTAACAAAAAAAGTTACATAGTGTACCTTTAACATTTGTTAATGCTTTAAGACGGGTGTTAAACTCCTGGAGGAGTTTAGATCCAACCTTGCTTGCTCCATATCTGTAGTTTTTAAAATAAGCCTGGAGATCAGGCTTAAGCAGGACTGTGGCGCAGGAACTGGGAGAGTTATAACATTCTCATCATTGCTCTGCTTTCTCAGTTTTTAAACTTTCTCTGTAATAATCTGAACGGAGTTGAACATAAGAGCTGTTGGTATTTGACCACAGGGAGGCAGTGTAACATTGATTTAACAAATTTAAATGCAACAATACATCATGTACCATATTAGCTCTGGACTGCTGCTGACTTTCCAATTCAAGTGACACTTTGCAAATGAACTTATTGCTCCCTATTCATATCAATAGTAGAACAAACAACAAATCATGAACAAATTACGACACAGAACACATCATGGTAATTATGCCTATTCAGAATTCTTTCATTTGCACTTTTGTATCTCCCGGTTCGCAATAACTCAATTGATGAGCCCACCTAAACTAAATGTGTTGTGAGGGAGAGGCTCACCCATTTCATTAGTTTATTCTTCATGACAGGCAGACTCTACAGTCATTCTCCACATTCAAATGAGCCCTGTCCTTAATCTTCCTCGCCGCCATATGATAATGGAGAATGATGACTCACATAGGTAAGGTAGGACATGGGAGCAATATTCTCATGGCCTTGACAGTGAGTTCAGGATACTAATGCGAGAGGGAGGGCCGTAAGACTGCATGAGGCATCTGCTGAAATCTGGCCTTTACAGAATTAGTCCAAGAGCTTGTCTTCCGCCTTATCAGTAAGGCCACTTGTTCAGCTGGGGCAAAAGGATCCTGCACACATTTCCAGGCATTTGATCTGAAGTGCTTGCTCAGTGCAGTGAGCTGAGAGGCTATCTCACTATAGCCACAGACAGGTTGTTTGTGTGAATAATCTCCGTCCGATGGTAGAACATTGCTGTTTTCATAAAGGCAGTGATTTTGTTCTTCCAGGATAGATGGATAGCCTCCTTGGATAGAAAGGTTTAGACTGTTGAGCAAGTTGAATATATATCAGTAAGATATGCCATTTTGTCTTCCGGGTCAGAATAAAATGACATTCTCATAAATTCTGACATCTCACGGCGTAGCTTAAACACACGCTGCAAATCTTTCCATGAGAGAGCCATCACACTTCAGTGTGGTACGCAGTGTGTCATGCCCAGCGTCAATCTCCTTGCAAAGCTGTCCAAACATGTGACTGCAGTGCTTTTGACTTCACTAAATGAACTGCAGTGATAGCCGTGTCCGAAACAGAGTGAAGGTGCTTTTTACAGTGCGTAGCCATAATCTTTAGGTTGACAACCTTTATCTGTGCAATAATCCCCAGCTTCATTCACGAAAGCATCCATGAGTCTAAATATTCCTCACTTGTTATCCTGCCAGGCATCTCCTTGTAGAACAGAAAGTCCTCCCAGAAAATCTTCCATTTCCCATGGATAGCGAACCAAAAAATGAACTGAGCCACAATGTCTGTTGATTCGTCCAACTGAACAGGTGTCAGGTATTACCAGACTCCGAGAGATGATGGTGAACCCAAGTGTAGGTATTTATTGAACACAACACAATGTCAACAGGCGAGGAAGAGAAATGTACAGTAGACAGTTTAATGGCAGATTTTGGTGTCATCCCGGAACAGATTAATCTGAGAAAATGTGGTCGGGTCAGCTGGGGCTGAGGGTACAGGTCTCAAACTATTTGAGAGGTCAGACTAGAGAGCTTTAGGCTTCCTTTTCTCTGCATTCTCCAGCCACGTAACACAGACTTAAAGAAGAAAATCAGTTCCTACGGCATAGACCAGGGGTCACCAAACTCGGTCCTGGAGGGCCGCTGTCCTGCAGAGTTTAGCTCCAACCAGGTCTAACACACCTGCATGAAAGTTTCTATTATGCCTAGTGAGACCTTGATTAGCTGGTTCAGGTTCTCTTTAATTGGGGTCGGAGCTAAACTCTGCAGGACAGCGGCCCTCCAGGACAGAGTTTGGTGACCCCTGGCATAGACAGTCAGGTTTTATGAAAAGCTCATCCTACCAGCAATGAATTCCCCCTTAATGCCGATTTCAGCAATCCTATAATAAGATTAAAAATCACACTGTACGACATGGATGTAATAAACTTGGGTGAGACATGTATGTAGACTGTACGATGATGACACCTATTGAATCATAGACTACGACGCAAGTTAGTATAGAAGAATAAAACGTCATCATCATGTGCTAGTGGTAAACAAATAGAGCAAGATGAATCGCACTTTGGCAGTTGTGGTTTTCATGTGCCCTAAAAAAAAGAGGAGGAAGCGAAAGAAGAGAATATGATCGTGGTCATGGCTAGAGAAAAGAGGCCAACTTGGCATGGCAATTTTGCAAATGGATCTTGAGGAAAGTAGTTTTAAGTTTTAGTGCCATGTCACGTTGACCAATACGCCATTTAATGCTGCATTTTTATTGGTCATTCAGTAGATGTGGGTCGTAGCAGCAAACACTGTGAGATGATCATGCTAAATTTCTAACACAGTCAGAAAATGATCAAAGGATATCTTTGACATGACAACGGCCGTCTCTGAACGTCTGTGTGTGTGTGTGGTGGGGGAGCCTGGCATGGAAACTGCTCACAGGAATGCAATCTATGCAGTAGCTGACTGAAAATCAACAGAGTTCTTCAATTCTCCTCCTAATGATGCCATTTGTAAGACGTACAGATTTCAGTTTATTAACTGCCTGTGCACCAAGCATAACACATTTCAACGGCTGCTGTAAGTATGAGCTCTTGTGGAATTGTGTGTGTTTTCTTACTTTTAGCAATCCATTGAGCCACCGTAGAAGAAGCCTTCTGCTCTCTCTGAAGCTCTGACCAGGTACACAATCCAGGTTTTCTGATGGATGTATTCCTTGCTCTTTTCAAGAAAGAAAAAAAACTTTTTTGCTCTTATATACTGGGTGCTTTGCAATCAAATGGCACTTTAACTTGGTAGGCTTCATCGCAAGGTTTGCTAGCACCTGAAGACACAAGGTGCATTTTGGTCTCCCGTCGCTCTTCTCAATAAAACCAAACAAACATAATTGTCACTGTAGTTTCTCAATTCAGATAGTTTGGGCTTACTTCACATTTGAATTCCACAAGTGAAGCTGAGTGGTTCATTCAATTTTCGTAATGCAGATGTCGTAATTGGCCTAAAGTTAATGTGGGTGGGAATAACGAACACAATATGCTTGTTTTATTGGTGCAAATGGTCCCCATATGTAAATATGCTATTTTTAATAATACAGCAAATTATTTTCGCAGGTCTATGGACCACCACTTGGGTTGCGAGGGCTTATTGAGCATTGCACTTTCTCTAATTCGTAGTAATATGATTGTCTTGGTATATTTAAAAGTTAAATTGTTAAGTGAATTAATTGAGTAAAACTCACTTGTATCAGTGTAATTTACATAGAACTACGATCATGTTAGTGTAGCGTCTAACAACATTGTGGTATCAATAGTTAAAGCACACAAAGAACAGCAATGGTAATGTTAATGCTAGCTAAAGAACTACTGAATGCGCTTTAATGTCAAGGTATTTGGATGGGGAGGGATTTACAATTAAGACGGCTAGGTGACAAGTTACATATTTTAAAAGATTATGATATGAATAATGGGCACTAAATAAGACCAAGCATGTGTATTAAGATGCGGTTGAATATGGTTGACAGCTTTGTAAGACAAAACAGTGATCCAAAAAACACTTGCAATGAAATGTGAGCAATGATCAAACAATTTGAGACACAACTGGAGTGTTAAAAGTACATAAAATGTTTTTTTTTGTTTGTTTTTTATTATAACTAGTGGCATTTTCTTTAAATAGAAAGCATATACAGTATCAGGCAGGATTTATTTGTCATGTTGTCAGAAAGATGAAGGGGCGAGAGAGCGAGAGAGAGAAAGAGAGAGAGAGAGAGAGAGAGAGAGAGAGAGAGAGAGAGAGAGAGAGAGAGAGAGAGAATGAGTGTGCCTACATCACGTCTGAGGACCAATTATGTGTCCATTGTAATTATTGTTCTACCTAGTGCATTTATTGCATTACAAAGACATCAAAAAAGAAAAAAATAGTGCAATATCTTTTTCTCTACTTACACAGAAGAGGAAGTGTTAATGTTCTAAGGCGTTTTCTTTCCATGTTTGTATTGCATACAGAATCGAAGACAAATGACTCAAATTATACCCATAGTAAATATTGTGCTTCTTAATACCCCAGAAAAAAAAAAAAATCAGCGTTTTATATGGATGCTGTATTGGTCCGCTAGAAAACGATGCAATGCCATAACAGAGTAGGGAAAAAAACAACGTATCATGTACATTTACATGTATTAAGACGTGCAAACCTAAAATAGTAGACCTTATACAGTACACGTCCCACCAAAGCTCTTTTACATTGTGGATAATACACATCGTGTCTTTTCTCAGTCTTAATATCAATCCAACTACAACAATGCAAGTTCTTGCCTTAAATAAAAGTAGCTGAATTCATATCCTACTGGTCCTGGTGTAAAGGAATATTCCAGGTAAAAAACAAATGAGGTTCTATTGACAATGCACAGAAAATAATCATCGTCTCTCAAATAAAATATCATGTACAGCAACAGACTTGCAATAAAAGTCTATATGGCATTCTGGAGGGTTTAAGTGCTAATATAAGTTCTTACAACAACTTCCTGAACTTATGATTATGTGTTACCAAATTATTACTGGAGTGGAGTGTACATGATCACGACAGTTGAAAGATTAGATATAACTTTACATAGACAATGTTAGTAAGCAATGTCTGTATAAAGTTTATGTATAATGTTTAAGTCTTGTGGCTTTACTTTTGAAACTGTATTCGGGTGTAATGCCTCACCTCTTAGACTTACATTGTAAGTCTATTACTGTACGCACATGTACTTTTTTCAAAAAAAATTACAAACTGAGGGTATAACCAACATGTCACAGATTCTGTCAGTACAGCTTAACTTGAACTTGAAACTTTCCTTTATTACATCAATCCAAATATGTGTTATGGTTAAGCGTTATCATACAAAAATAACAGTGGAGGTATTGAAGCCCATGAGATTGAAAAGAAGCTTTTCAAAGAAAATGAATGTTGCGGCAGAAGCCCCTTGTCTGTGGTCAGTATAAAAGAGGGTGAATTGTCATACTAAATAGAATAATACTTACAACAAGAATCAATGCAATACTAAAGTATATCAGAAAGAAACGATCAGATCTCATGCAACACTTGCATAGAATTTTTTTTCAGTCATGCTCTGATTTTCTTTGTTTTTTTAAATATAGAACAATAGATTAAAGTGAGACATGTTCATAGCAAATAAAGATGCAGTACACTAAAAGAGAGGATTGGTCAAGGCATTTGTTAAAGTGAAATTTTACCCTGACTTCCACACCCCAGAACATGTACATTTCCCATGATCCTCTAAACAGCCGATGCAAGGCTTTGCTTCAAGATTGGTGCTGTAAACACAATGTCCAAGACTTTGACATACAATCTACGTCAGTTTGATCTTATGTTAGAAAGGCAAGAGATACAGTGACTTCTAATGACCTGAGATCAACGTGTGACGTGGGTTGTTAACAGGTAATTGATTTCTTCAATCTGACATGGAAAGACTCTTTTAGTCCTTAAACATACTCTACATGCTCATAGTACGTGAACGCAAACGCTTATAGCTACTTAATTTGCATTACATTCTTAGTATTGCCACTAGGGGCACTGTAGCGTGCATTAGCATAACATGTCTTCTCTTTCACGTCAACAACAGTTTGAAGGGAATTTAGCTCGACACATTTTGCTTGAAACACTTGCTTTCACACACTTGCGTAGAGTATGTTTCAGGCCTTAGCATTCGCCGTGTCGGTGTATTGTCGTGGCCACCAGTAATCGTTGTTTCGCCTGTTTGGATTTCAGGTCTACAACTCTGTTTAAGCTATGATCAACATACTATGGTTGTGTCCTCAATCTTCAGATTAGGCATCAATTTTGGTCGATAAGACAAGTCTTTACAATCTTATATGAGGGAGGATGTTTCTAAAAGTGCATTGTGGGAGTGTACGGATTCAGTACAATCAGCGCAACACAATCAATTGAGGGACAGTCAATTTAGCACCGTCCCTCTGGAGGACAATGCATTAGTGCTGAGGACAAGAGGTGTTAAGGCATGCAACTATACATTCACTCAAGTCTCTGTGCATGTTTGGAAAGAACTGTGTAGTCTACGTGAAATCATACTTTAATACGCGTCCTATACGTATAAACAATGCATTAAATCAGAAAGGTTAGTTCTAAAGGATGGCGATGTTTGGATATGTACCGAAATGTAGAGGCCATCACAATTTTTTTTTTTATAATACATTAATTTAGATGTTTTAATTGTACGTTTTCTCGCAAAAGACCCAAAACAAAACTACAGCGCTACATGAGAGTGTACTGCAACTTTATGTGACTTTACATAACCGTACAACAACTGACGTTAGATATATTTCAATGCGTCTCACGTCAACAATCTCTGAGTGAGAGCAATCCTGACTTTGTAAACATCGCAACATTTGTTAAAAACAATACAGATCCATAAAAACAAAGTGAAGTAACGTTCTAAAGAATTATACTCGGGATCTGGTGAAATTTCATTCGATATATATATACACGCTAGCTATTCTTAGATGCGTTACTAATATTCTGTTGCAGATTTTAAATGAAACCAAAAAAAACGGAGTAGATTTTTCTACTCTTATATACTTAAAGTTTTCTAAAAGTCCTGTTTCAACCCTAATGTGCAAATAGTCCTAAATAGTTGTATTTGAGACATGCAGTGGTATAGATATACAGGTAAGTATTAAGGCCAGTTTGAATTGTCCTACACTGGATAAACCTTAGCCTAAATCTGCTACAGGTAACATCCGAGTCTAGAGTCATGATAATGAGAAAAGGGAGAAACTTTCTTGGATTTGGTCGTAACACAACCTGGTTGATATATGCTAATGTAATCACCAATCAGGTCATTAAACTAGCTAGCAGTCAATGTCGTCAAAGCAAGATGTGACACTATGTTTTTAAGTTGGCCACGGTAACCGCCCTTTTAGATGCCCAGAGCCTCGAGGAGGAAAGAGTGGCGAGAAACAGAGGACAGAGGAAGATCGCGTTCTTCTTGGTAAAGACAAAGTCCTTCTGAGGCAGTTCACTCGGCAGCCATTTTGGTAATGCTAGAACAACTCCTACCTACTTAAATGAGGATATCGCTTTGCCAACCTTTCAACAATTGTTAAAATCACTTAAAAACACTGATACAAAATTTTTAATTTAGCTTCTTTAGCTTTATAAACCATGTTAGTCTAGCTAATTTGCATGCATATTCTAGACAAAACAGATCAGGATGCATTTGATTGGCCCTTTTAAATGAGAGACGCCATTTTGAGTGTTATGATTTCTCATCAATCATTTGTCCTTTTCTTTATACTGTCTCTGATAAGGTCAACCAATTGATGACTTGCAAATGTGTCAAATGGTAAAATGTATGAATCTAGACGTGAACTTTTCAACTGTCAAGTCGCAGAGCAACAACATGACTATCCCAAAACGGACACCAAAACTGGTGAGCTTCATCTATGGTACTTCTATAAAAAAAGCCAGAGTATGGGCACTGTTGGGTGATAAAATAAATCCAGTTTTTCAGTCCTGCTCATTTCCCAGAAAAAGAAACCGATGACACTGACCTAATTAGGTTCTTTCTTTATGCGGCAGTACGGAAATGCAGGAAGATCGACTGCTTCTCTTCATTATTGAGTTAAACTTCACCTCATGTGCAAACCCAAACTATCGTCCCAAAAATATTTTTACTCTACGACAGCAGAGCATAACCCTGAATCCCTTTCCTACATATACCACATTTGCATGGTGCTTGTGCAAGCGCCAATGTGTGCTACATCAATGAACGTGACCATGAAATGTCAGTTGCCTGAATAATGTACCAATAAACAACTGATATTGATAAGACGAGTGCATAAGGGCTCCATGATAGAGGGCATGAACCAAAAATTAGTGAGTAATATTGACATTTACAAGAGCGCTAGCTAAAAAAAAAAGAAGTCATTAAAGTAAGATGCAACAAAATGCTACAACATCTTTCATTGTGACTCACATCCCATGCTATAAAAGTGCTTTTCCTTTTCCCATAATGCTTTCTGTGCTCATTGGGTTAAGGGAGAGTGTATAATACGCAAAAAAATAAAGTAATATTGTACTCGGGTGGGGTAAGGGTTTCCAGAGGAAGCTCAAATATTGTTTTGATAAGAACATGCATTTGATCTTAAAGGAGAAAAGCTGCCCTGTCTTTAAAAAGCAAATGTAGTGCAATGCCTCAAACAATAACGACCACATAAGCTTAGAAAACAGGATATTTTCGCCAATCATGGGCAGCTTCATCCACCAACACACATACACACGCATTGTGCGTTTCCAATTCCTCACCAATCCCCATCACCCCGATTCACGACCCAACCCTCTCTTCCGGACTCCTGCAGGTGGACGGTCAGTAGTTGTCCCTCGGCCAGGCTCTCACGCGCTGACGGTTGTTTCGTTGGTTGTGTCCGTCCTGCGAGTCTCGCTGCTGCAGGAGTCGGTCCCGCGACTCGTGTCCGTTAGTGCTGTTGATGCCACCGGGTTGGTTACGGTTGGGCGGGTACACGTCCCGGTACGGGTTAGAGTGGCGTTGGGGTTCGTAATCATCTTCCTCTTCTTCTTCCTCCTCCTCCTCTTCTTCCTCGTCCTCCGGGGGGTGCAGGGAGCTAGAGCCGCCTTGGCGGAGGGAGCGAGAGTCACTGGCCTCGTCGGAGGGCATGAGGCTGTCCTGCTCCCCCTGCTCCTCCTCCTCCACTCCCCCTCCACCCCCGGCGGGCGACAACTGCTGGTTCTGGGACAGAAAGAGAGAGATGACCACTCTAAACCATACTGAGGTCACGTTTCCTCTTTCTGTTTCACTCCAAAGAAAAATGACTAGTTTAGGAGATTGGTATACACATAAAAAAAACACAAATATTAAACATGTAATGTGCAGTGAGGTGGGGAGAAGTCTCACCGACGACATGGTTACTATGGCTTTGTTCACACTGCACACAAATTGGACTTGCTTTTTAAATCCAGACTTTATGTCTAACTGTCCAAACTGTCATCATCTGTGAATGTAGTTTGGATTGGGATGTGTTTTTGCTGTTCGGGCTGAATTGTTTTGAGTCTGAACAAAGCCTCTTTGGTTGCTGGGATCTGAGATCAAACTGCTGTGCATTATAGATTGCTACACATTTTCCTCTGGAGCAAAAAAGATTCAGGTTAGTTTTAGAAACAAGGAGGTTGCATTCAAAGGGATGTTAGAAGGGTTGTCACATTCACAAAGCATCAGTCTGTGTGCTCAGATACAGCCTGTTTTACAAAGTCATAAGATCAGTGTGTTTCTTTATAACGCAGGAAAACAGGCAGCTGTATCTGCTTTGTGAACTCATCTTATGGAGGGCCTACAGTGTTAATATCAATCAGCAAGGTGCAAAAACAGAGCGGTCTGAGATGACTGCGTGTGCAGCTCGCTCCGGTAAAAGCAAATTAAGCCAAAAGTATAGAGGGGTAGGTGCATAACACAATAGAAATCATAGAAAAAGTAGGCCTTGTCAAATGGAAAGTTTGCACTGCCATATGGGAGTTTACATCATTTGACAGAAAAAGTTTAAGGGAAAAAATTGACCTCTAGAAGGTGCCAGAAAGCATGTGGCTACTTCCCTGTAATTAATCCAGTTCAGTTCTAACCTCAAACCCTAGGAACACTGCCTACACCTTTAGAGACACTGCCTACACCTTTACAAACAATGTCTACACCTTTAGAAATGCTGCCTACACCTTTAGAGAGACTGCCTACACCTTTAGAAATGCTGTCTACACCTTTAGAGACACTGCCTACACCTTTAGAGACACTGCCTACACCTTTAGAAATGCTGCCTACACCTTTAGAGACACCTCCTACACCTTTAGAGACACCTCCTACACCTTTAGAGACACTGCCTACACCTTTAGAAATGCTGTCTACACCTTTAGAGACACTGCCTACACCTTTAGAAATGCTGTCTACACCTTTAGAGACATTGCCTACACCTTTAGAGACACTGCCTACACCTTTAGAAATGCTGCCTACACCTTTAGAGACACTGCCTACACCTTTAGAAATGCTGTCTACACCTTTAGAGACACTGCCTACACCTTTAGAAATGCTGCCTACACCTTTAGAAATGCTGCCTACACCTTTAGAGACACCTCCTACACCTTTAGAGACACCTCCTACACCTTTACAAACAATGTCTACACCTTTAGAGACACTGCCTACACCTTTACAAACAATGTCTACACCTTTAGAGACACTGCCTACACCTTTAGAGACACCGCCTACACCTTTAGAAATGCTATCTACACCTTTAGAGACACTGCCTACACCTTTAGAAATGCTGCCTACACCTTTAGAAATGCTGCCTACACCTTTAGAGACACCTCCTACACTTTTAGAGACACCTCCTACACCTTTACAAACAATGCCTACACCTTTAGAAATGCTGTCTACACCTTTAGAGACACCTCCTACACCTTTAGAGACACCTCCTACACCTTTACAAACAATGTCTACACCTTTAGAAATGCTGCCTACACCTTTAGAAATGCTGCCTACACCTTTAGAGACACCTCCTACATCTTTAGAAATGCTGCCTACATCTTTAGAAATGCTGCCTACACCTTTAGAGACACTGCCTACACCTTTAGAAATGCTGCCTACTCCTTTACAAACGCTGCCTACACCTTTAGAGACACTGCCTACACCGTTAGAAATGCTGCCTACACCTTTAGAGACACTGCCTACACCTTTAGATATGCTACCTACACCTTTACAAACGCTGCCTAGACCTTTACAAACAACGTCTACACCTTTAGAAATGCTGCCCACACCTTGAGACATGCTGCCTACACCCTTACAAATGCTGCCTACACTTTTAGAAAAGCTGCCAACACCTTTACAAACAATGTCTACACCTTTACAAACAACGTCTACACCTTTAGAAATGCTGCCCACACCTTGAGACATGCTGTCTACACCCTTACCAATGCTGTCTACAACTTAAAAACACTGTCTAAACCTTTAAAACACTGCCTACACCTTTAGAAACGTTGACTACACCTTGAGACATGCTGTCTACACCCTTACCAATGCCACCTACACCTTTAGAAAAGTTGCCCTCACCTTAGGGTACACTACCTACAGCTTTACAAATGTCTACACCTTAGGACCAACTGCCTACACCTTCAGAAATCCTGCTAACACTTTTACAAACATTCTCTGTAGCTTTACAAATGTGCTTCCACTTTATTTCGATAGTCCACCTTAGACATTCTACTGACTATAAGTAACTTTGCCACAAACGCGACCCATCCCACGCCTTTACAAATGCAGTCTACACATTTTACAAATGTTGTCTATACCTTTACAAACACTACCTACACCTTTAGAAAAGCTGCTAACATTAGAATACACTGCCAACAGCTTTACAAATGCTGCCTACACCTCAGATAAGCTTCTTATAGCTTTAAAAATGCCTTATTTAATTATCCACCTTATTGTGCAACGCGAAGTAAGCTATTTTCTGAAAGTGTGCAAGACTTCTGATTCATTAGTCGCTATAGGTAAACAACTAGAAGAATAACAAAGAGCAGTACACTGTAAAACTATTTGCGCTAAAAACAGTGCGTTTATAATTACAACAATACGTTAAAATTATATGATAAGAAATACCAGTTTGCAATATCAAGCAGCATAACGAGCTGAAATAACTGAAAGCAGGAAACACCAGAATCCAGACACATTCAATATACAAATGGGCGTGCCCGCTCTTACATTAAAAATAAGGGATAGATGTGCTATAGGTTTATAAATGCTGCACACACCTTTGGAAAACCATCCTACACCTTTAGAAATGTGGCCTACACCATAAGATGTACAGATTACATATTAAGAATAACATTTAAATGTGGATTTAATGGTCATTTGAATGTGCTTTTGGAGTTTTCTTGAAAATTAAAGGCATTTTAAGGCCAGCATAAGTTTAAACATAAAGCTTTTGTATTACTCCCTTTTACCCAACTGAAACATACAAACTATAAATTGGCTACATGTCTGACCAACAACAGCATAACACAATCATATATTTGCATATATGATTTTCTTTTTTTAAATTAAGTGTTTTTTCAATGGGGATACCAGATGGCCATTTCCATTTGGAGGGTTTAAAGGAATTGGAGGATGTAAAGAGTATCAGGGTGGGGTTTTGATTTACAGTCAGAGTGGGGAAGGCAGATTGACTGTCTCACCTACTCACCGCAGGTTTGTAAGCGTTCATTCAATTAATTCCTGTGTTTCAGAGAACTGCAAAGATGTCAGGCATGAATGAGACACAAAACAGACAGATTGAGACTTACAACATGTCAGTATTACAAGTATTTGTGGACCCAAGACAACTAAAGGACAGAGAGTGAAAATATGGAGTGGAGGAAAAGACAGACCAGACAAATGTTTACTTTATGACCACTTTATGTTGTCAAAAAGGACAATTCTAATCAGTTTTTCTTAATTACAGATCTGTTTTGTCAAATGCAAAGTAGGACTGACCTTATTGCTTGCATGAAATGATTAAAGCAAAACAGAGCCGTCACTAGTTTGAATATACAGGGGCTCCAGTGAAAAGTCAAAACTCTAGTGCCAACCTTTATTTAGCATTTTACCTTTAAAACTGTGTCCCATACACCAGTGAAAATCAGCTGTGACCTAAAACCATTTTCTCTGTAACTGTAACATCCTGACTTTTGAGGTCAGCTGTGTAATTTTAATTGAATTAACTTCATAGGATATTGAATAAGGTGGATGCAGACATGAATCCACACTTCACAAATATAAGATATTTCTCAAAGATGATACATATGGCATTTATATTCTCAATGATTATGTTTAGCACAGTCTCTGGACTACTTTCCAGGCTGATCGATGAGGACACATGGTGTACTAAGTCTGGTGGCCTCTGGTCTAACTAGGCCAATGCATATGTGACTGCAAAACACAAAACTTTTCAAGAATGTAGTCATCTGCATTTTAAAAGATAGAAGGATATATTGAATATTAATGATGATGACTTTGCTCATATTGTGAATGTCACAATTTAATGTGCAATCCCAGACAGCAACAAAGTGTCGGCCCAGATCGACTGGGTCGATTGGAATCCACACGTATGTGGACCGGATCTGGGTTGACACGATTTTGCTGTCAGGGATTTAAGTTTCCTTAGATATGTCATTGCACTAGTTCCGCAATCCCTCCTTGTAAAGCTGCTTTGGTTATCTTGAGAGCCAAAGGCACTTGAAAACTAACATATATTTCTCCTATGTAAAACTCTTTAAATGTTTCGGCCTATCCACACAAAGACACCTCACCTGAAGACTGGAGATTGCCGAGGGTGGGGTCATCAGATTTTGCTCCAATAGGGGGTTAAGAGGGGCGGTGCCTGGCAGATGAGTGGCACGCCAGTAAACCTCCAGATATTCAGCGAGGTGCTCACAGGCGTCCTCCAACTGGTTCTCGTCCAAAATGACATCAAACATTTCCTGATGGGGGAGACAGGGTGGAGGAGAAGATGACATGCGGGGGATGAAATTAGAAGATATTATATAAAATATCTTATGATGGTGGACAGGTGATGGGAGATGACGTTGAGCGACAGGTAGGATAATGGCTCTATGGAACAACATGCAACATGACTTTTGTCAGAATGTGGTTTGGAAAAGCAAGCGTTTGCATCACTAGAACTGTAGCAAGGCCCGTCTAAATAAGTTCAGTTTAGAAGTAAGCAACGTATGGGTCTTCCTTTAAAAGTTGAAGAGCAGTCAATCAAGTGAGAATGAAGAACAAACAGTTAAAATTACACCATTAACAACGTGAGACACAAAATTATCTTCATTTCCAATTAACACAATGTGTAGTCAGACAGATGTGCCCTAAATGAAATGCTCTCAAAACCTGCACTTCTCATCCTTGCGATCCTAAATCAGCCATTGACAGTTTCAGTGAAAACAAATCTAACTTCACTTTGTTTATGGCTGTTTAAACAGAGGGAAAACAGCTAAATGATGGTAGAGATATTTAATAGTTCATCCAAAAACAATAATTCTGTCATTATTAACCCACCCTTGTGTATTTCCAAAAAGTACTAGTTTCTCTTTTCAATGCAATCGCAATAAATGGGTACTTTCAAGCTTTAAAAAAGTAAAAGCACCATATAAGTCCGGCATATGCTATACTTCAAGTACAGAATGTTGTTATCCACTGAAAATTGTGTTTTGTGAACCAGATCAACCAATTCATGATAAAGATCATTGTAAAAAGATTTGTGAATCATACTTGTATGAGGTTTTAGTGTCTTCCTTAAAGGAGAACTCCGGTCAATTTTAACATTGAGCTCAATTTTTAGTAAATTTGGAGTGCTGTCAATACAGAGAACAACGACAAAAATCGGTGTTGCCTACACTGTGTTATCCTATTTTTAAAATTTACACCCTATTGACTTGAATGGGGCAAGTTTTAAACTTAACCAGTTCTTAGTCTTATCATCCTTGATGTGTCATTACAAGTGCCCAGCCATGTTGAGTGATTCCTTAAGAGTGAACACGAGTGAATCTGACTGCAGGAGATGTGAAAGATATTAATAAAAATGATGTTATATCAGCCAGCGCACAGACCTGTATTTAGTTCCTGTTTTCGGTGGAAGTCCAAAGTAGTCGATTGTCGAGTTCACGCGCATAGGTTTAGTTACATATGATCACGCGCGTGAACTCGACAATCGACTACTTTGGACTTCCACCGAAAACAGGAACTAAATACAGGTATTTGCGCTGGCTGAATTAACATCATTTTTATTCATATCTTTCACATCTACTGCAGTCAGATTCACTCGTGTTCACTCTGAAGGAATCACTCAACATGGCTGGGCACTTGTAATTACACATCAAAGATGTTAAGAGGATAAAAGCAGGTTTAAAACTTGCCCCATTGAAGTCAATAGGGTGCAAATTTTAAAAATAGGATAACACAGTGTAGGCAACACCGATTTTTGTCGTTGTTCTCTGTATTGACAGCACTCCAAATTTACTAATAATTGAGCTCAATGTTAAAATTGACCGGAGTTCACCTTTAAAGCTCCAGTCCCTATTTATTGCAATTGCATGGAAAGGAGCAACCAGTACAGTTTCTCAAAATATCTTCCCATGTTCCACACAAGAAAGAAAGTCATATATGTGACCCTGGATCACAAAACCAGTCACATGTCACACGGGTATATTTGTGGCAATAGCCAACAATACATTCCATGAAGACATCTTGTAAATTTCCTACCGTAAATATATAAAACATTTATTTTTGTGAGTGAATGCAGCACAATCGCGAACATAAATGGACAACTTTAATGGCGATTTTCTCAATGTTTCGATTTTTTTGCACCCTCAGATTCCAGATGTTCAAATTGTTGTATCCCGGCCAAATATTATCCTATCCAAACCATACATCAATGGAAAGCTTATTTATTCAGCTTTTATTATTATTTATCATTACATCATTATTCATATGACGTATAAATCTCAATTTCAAAATTGTGACCCATGTGACTGGTTTTGTTGTCCAGGGTCACATATGTATTAGGAACAAAATGAGGGAGAGTAAATAATTTTTTTTCTTGGATTTATATTCTAGACAAGTGCATTTCTGTCCATCAGGGGTGTCCAATCCTGCTCCTGCAGAGCTTAGCTCCATCAAACCTGCCAGGAAGTTTCGAGTGATCTTGAAGACCTTGATAAGCTGGCTCAGCTGTGTTTAATTAGGACTAGAGCGGATAGTGGTCCTCAAGGAGCACAGGATTGGACGCCCCTGCTGTACATGCATTACTCATCTATGAGTTTACATCAAGTACCAGGACACATCCCATACTGTAATATGGCAGTCTAGCTCTTGAAGACCTTTTCAAGACAAAACTATCCAATTATATTTGTGAAGTGGATCTTGACAACACTAATGTTGAATCTACAGTATTCTGCACAGCTCTGTAAACGTGTATGGGTATGTGTGTGTGTGTGTTTAAACTTCAAGAACTTACAGGGGGACACTGAACCAGTTTATCGGCTGCCATCATCTGAACATTGAGGTGTTTGCTCTGTGATTTACCCCTCGACTTTATCAACCGCTGTAGGACCTGCCAAACGAGAGGAAGAATCAAAGAAAAATAAATGATCTGTTTTCCTGTTAATAGAGCTGAAGATATTTTTGAGAATATTTTCATCAATCCTTTGAAATAGTGCACCCGTGATCACTTACCTTTGGAGAGGTGACCTTGACATAGACTATAATGGGAGCTAGCGAGGTTTTAGCCAGCTGTGTTGGATGGTTAATGGTGTCCGCATCCAGAATCACCAGTTGAAGGGTTTTGGCCAACTCAAATATCCTCTCGATCTCACTCTGTACCTCCGCTGGGTGCACAAACAGACAAACAGCACCCGCAAAACATGAAGCCCGAGAAAACAGAAGGAGAAAATGCTCAACAACATAGATTTTGTCTGCTGGTTTTTTATTTTTAATACCTATTCTTACAATTTTTACATACTTTGTTAACTAGCTAGATACTGTAAACTAAAAAAAGCAATTTTGTTCAAAAAATAGGCAACTGATGTTATCTTATTGTTGAGCTCTGATGGTCGTACAGTATAGCAAGTCTTTAGTGAGATGATGTTCTCACCCAAACTGGTCCGTGTGTTTGACCTCTCCATGATAGGTCTCTTGTTGAGAACCGATCTCTTGGCTAAAGAAAGGTCAGCGGTTACCCGGGTTATAGAAATCCTGTCAGCATAACAATCCATTAGTGACGTAATGATGTGAAAGAAAGATTGCATGTCTCCACCATAGTAATTGATTATGATGTGCCAGTTCTATTTTATATGACTTAAATTTGGGTCTGTTCATCGTACAAAGCGTATTGCTTTAGAAGACATGAAATATAATCATAAATAGTTGTATGGACTACTTTTATGAATGTTTTTTGGCCTTTTTTTGGAGCTTGACAGACGCTGTCACCATTCATTTTCATTGTAAGTACATAAGTGTGAGTAAACGACGATTATGCATACACATACACTGAATTAAGATTTTTGTAATGTTTATGAAAGAAATGTCTAATGCTCACCAAAGTTACATTTGATCAGTAAAAACAGTGATATTGTGAAATATTCCTTACTCTCTTATTATTATACACATTGAAAACGGTTCATATTTTTGTAAAACCTGTGATACACTACCATTCAAAAGTCTTTATAAAAAAAATAAAAATTTATATTTCAAATAAATGCTGTTGTTTTGAACTTTCTATTCATTGAAGAATCCTGAAAAAATCCACAAAAATATTAAGCAGCAAAAACAGTTTTCCACATTGATAAGAATAATAAGAACCATTATCAATAATTGAGTACCAATAATAATTGATAATAAATTGTCAAATCATCATATCAGAATGATTTCTGAAGGATCATGTGACACTGAAGACTGGAGTAATGATGCTGAAAACTCAGCTTTGATCACAGGAATGAATTACATTTTAAAACATATTAAAATAAATTATTTTAATGTGTAATAATATTTCACTATGTTACTGTTTTTACTGTATTCTTGTTAAAATAAATGCAGCCTTGGTGAGCAGAAGAGACTTCTTTAAAAGAAACATAAAACATTTAAAATCGTAATTATTCCAAAGTATTTTTACCGGTAGTGTATATCTAATACATATACAATCGAGAAATGTGCCAAGATGTCTTTTAGAGCTCACCGTCCATCAAAGCGATGTTTGAGAAAGTCAAACAGAGCTTTCTGCATCATATCTGTCACCTGTCGACAGACACGACACATGAGACAACAAATTTCAAAACAAATTCAGAGGGTTGTATGAAGTCTAGCGCTCACCTCATAGCCCTTCAGTGAAGGCCCAACCAGGACCACAGGCCTCATGGACGGCACCACGTCATATGGAGGAATGAGTTCGGTCTAATTGAGAAAGACAAGAACGGCACCGTCACACAGAACCACAGCATCAAGTACAAGTACAACCACAACAAACCGGATTTAAAGCAGTATCCGAATCGTGGTACATACTGCAGCAATTGTCATGCATATATTTTCTGAGATGCATGAAACGTTGTCAAGATACTTTCCTACTGTCATCGAAATAATTCTGTGTTACAATGTAATTATGCATTATGCATGTACTTACTACAGGGTTAGGATTGGGGTTTGGTTTAGGGTTATTACTACAGTAACTAATGTGTAACAAGGACACTGTAAAATAAAGTGTTACCTAATTCCATTTAGTTAATTTACTACAAAAAATTTATTTTGAGGTCAGTATAAGATCATTTTTTTAAGACATTACATTTTTGTTCTCATAAACACATTTTGTGTGTGTTTTTGGCAGCGATACCAAAAGGGGTCTTCCTAGAAGAATCTCATTAAATAATTTGCTCAAATATGTTACAACCTGTCTGACCAATCGCAAGGAGAGATTATCATAAGATATCTAACACATAGCCACATCAACACACCTACCTGCTTTAGCTTCTGTTTGGCTTTTGGAAATGAGAGAACACATCAGAATCAGCATTCAGAACATTGTAGAATAAGAATTACTTATATATTTTTTTTACCATACTCTGAACTTTTACAGGTGTTATCCTACTGTATTTGACAGTAGAAGCCTAACCTGTGACAGAATGTGTCATGCGTTAAGAAGAGGAGGAAAGAATAAGAACAAAAGCAAGGAAAGAGAAATAAACTCACTTATCTTCGGCCCTACTGATATTTTGCTCATTTGGGGCAGCATTCCCAGTCACACACATCCCCCTGCAAAGCGGCATGGCGCCCAGGCCCTGTCATACTCACTCTCACCTGCAGATGGCGGCGTGGATCTCCAACCTCCTGATACCATGTCGCCCAGGCTTGAGGAGGAGTTACCACTTTTCCTGCAGAGAAACAAAAACATCAGCCAATGATACCACATGCCTTCACAGAGCTGGTGAGCTATCTGGACATTTATCAGCTTCATTACTTCCTCTCCTCGGGTCATTTTGACCCGACATTCATTTTCTTTTCATTTTTAAAAATTGAGTGTTCATCGGTGTGGTCCAAGACCTTGGGAGATTTGTCGCACTAGGATTTTATGTGGTTGTAATAAAAATAGTAACAAATTCTTACTGTCCACCTTAATAACTTGAATTATTACAAAATCTGACACTTGAGTATAAATACAAACCTAAAAAATATTCAAAATTAAAACTAAAAATGCTAAAACTTTACCAAAAATTTGTTTTGTAATGACTAAATATATATCTGACGGCATACTTAAGAAAAAAACTGAAGAACTGACTTTAGGACTCAGGGGAGCAGTAAATTTGCTCCATATAAAGCTATAAGGCAATCTAGTGGCAGGAGTCATGAAATATCATTTTATGATCATTTTTATCATTTATCAACTGTTTGGTTACCAACATTCGTCACAATATGTTCTTTTTTGTTCAGCATAACAAAGAAACTCATACAAGTTTGGAACAACTTGAGGGCGAGTAAATTATTTTTTTAACTCATGGATTCTTATTGTAAAGTGTTACCTTCATATAAAATGCATTTTATTTCTATGCATCTAAATGTAATCCAACGTCTGAAATGTATATAGAAGACAGTTGTGCACACTCTTGGCAGAGAGAGAAAGAGAGACCTCTGTTGTTTCTGCTCCTGTTTGAGTCTCATGGCCTCCAGTCGGAGGGGGCTGGGTATGAAGCTGATGTCTGCCCCCTCTTTCACCAGCCTGCCGATCCACCAGTCATTATTGTACTTCTGCAACACAAGGAAAACACACACTCAGCACTATTGCGAGGAGCCATTATGCTGTTATGGGCATTGTTAGCCAATAGCCTGATAGACTGACCTGCAGAACTTTCCACACGTTCGTCTGCATGTATTGTACGTGCATCTCACCTCTTTAATGTGCAGAAAGTCTTTGGCTTCAAAGTTTATGGCAGCACCCTGAACAGGACAGTCCTCATCTAGAGCCCCGCAATAGTTCACATTCGTCTTCACTGCGAACGCTACAGGTTTGGACTGCCAGAGAAAGCAATGTTAAAGGGATAGTTCACTTTAAAATTAAAATTCTGTCATCATTTACTCACCATTAAGTTGTTTCAAACCTGTATTAATTTATTTCTTCTGCTGAACACAAAGAAAGATATTTTGAAGAATGTCAGTAACCAAACAGTAGTCTGTACCCACTGACTTCCATAGTATTTTTTTTTCCTACTATGGAAGTCAATGGGTACAGACTACTGTTTGGTTACTGACATTCTTCAAAATATCTTTCTTTGTGTTCAGCAGAAGAAATAAATTAATACAGGTTTGAAACAACTTGAGGGTGAGTAAATGATGACATAATTTTCATTTTAAAGTGAACTATCCCTTTAATAATCACATAGCAGTGTGTGTGTGTGTGTGTGTGTGTGTGTGTGTGTCTAGATGTCTCAATAACTGCATAGTAAATATATAAATAATTATCTAATATAATTAATGCATAGTCATTAAAATAGTAAGTAAGATTACATTGTATAATGCTTAGCAGGTGATTAGTTGTGTACATCCAAATACACAGTAATTGAATAGAACAGTGTAACATTTGAATGAACTTTTACATGAAAGTGAACCATTGGTTGTATTTGTGTGTACAATTTGGGACAAAATGTTGTAAGATAAAGTAAAAGGTCCCTTTTGCATACATACACATTTGCATTTTATTTTAGTTCAGCAGACACATTTGTCTGCAGCAATATGTGACCCTGGATCACAAAACCGGCCATAAGTCGCACGGGTATATGTGTGGCAAAAGCCAACAGTACATTGTATGGGTCAAAATTCTTTCTTTTATGCCAAAAATCATTAGGATATTAAGTAAAGATCATGTTCCATGAAGATATTTCGTAAATATCCTACCGTAAATATATAAAACATTTATTTTTGTGAGTGAATGCAGCACAACTGCGGACATAAATGAACAACTTTAATGGCTTTTCGATTTCTAATCGATTTTTTTGCACCCTCATATTCCAGATTTTCAAATAGTTGTATCTCGGACAATAGGATATTGTCCTATCATAACAAACCATACATCAATGCAAAGCTTATTTATTCAGCTTTCATATTATGTATAAATCTCAATTTCAAAAAATTGACCCATGTGACTGGTTTTTGTGGTCGAGGGTCACATATGAACTTCTACACAAGCGAATATCAAGAAACAATGAATCGATCCTTTTAAAGTGTACAATATTGATCTAAATGCTAAGAAAATGTTGTTACTCGAACTAATCTGTACGGATGATGCCCTATCCCAACACATTCATGTCACAAGCTACATGCAGATGGACGCTTTATCGCTACCCATTGTGCAAAGAAATAGTAAAAGCCCAGAACCTTGGCTCTCTCGAGCTGCAGCTGGGCCTGGCGTTCGGCTTCACGCCGATACGCCTCGCGGTCCTCCTCCGCTGACAGGTCGGAATCCGAAGGTCTGCTCGTGTACGAATCGGCTGAACCCTGCAGGACGGGGAATGGAGAAATGAAAAAGTACAATAAATAGCCCATAACTTGTAGTGTAAACATAGCTTAGCTAGTCATGACACTCTCACTGATCACAACAAAACATACAGCTATACAGTAAAGAAGACGGCCAGACGTATTCGATGATGAAATGACACATGAAATGTGCAAATACACTTTATAATGTCTTGAAACAATTAACAATATACCTTTATATTAAAAGTTAAACAGTATATATGACATTCAAAGTTAAATGTTTTACTTATGTGTGAAGCATATATTTGTCAAAAGTGCTCTTATTTATGTGGTACTTAGCCACAAAGTTGAGAGAACACATAATAAAACGCACAATATGTGCACAATAACAGAAGACCTTTAAAATAAACAATTTATTAATTACCGGTACATACTAAATTGTAGATTGTATAAGATTAACAACATTATAGCCAAATATTAAGATTGTGGAAGAAAAGACTATTGCAACTTCCGTTTCATGTCGACTTTAACAGCTATGACTCACTAAAAGAAATAAAGTCTATCTAACAATTGTCAATACATTACACAACTAACTACTTATTAAAAGTAACATGAATCCTTATTTGTTACTGTACATTTTAAAGGATAATTCCGGTATTTAACACCTTGAGTCTATATTGTAGTTTGTTTTGGATGAACAAGAGTGGTGGACAACATTTTTTTGACAATGGTTCCTCTCTCGAGTTTTTGACTATAATAGAATTGGCCATGGACCCATTTAACATTGGAGTCAATGGGCATGTCCGAAAATGTCATTAAAACAGCCAATAATGTTCGTTTACAAAACTGTTAAACTCACCGAGTGGTTAGTGGTGTTCGTTGATGATTATAAACAATATATCGTCGCAATATATGATTCCAAATCCGTTTATTTTGCTATAGTGGAACTATTTTTTCAGACATTTCACAACTGTGTAACTTCCGCTCAATATTTGAATCTAAAGCGTTAGCACACTCCCGACCACTTGATGGCGATAACCGATGTTTATGTCTCGCGGGACACTCACGGTCACAGTCGAGTTCAACTTCATATTACAAGTAACAATTAATGAAGGTTTTGTTTGTTTATTTCGCTTACTCTCCCGGAGCACAGTTGCTCTGCTCGCTAGCCTTATGAGAAACGGAAGCGAGCAAAAAGATTACATCGACCAAATGTAAACAGCCCCCTTTCCGTTTCCGGTAGCGCATTTATATTAACGAGCACTCAGTCCTTCAACAGAATTCAATGGGATTTTACAAAATGACGAATAAAACACGACAGAAACTGTATTTCGCAACACTTTTTGTTTCTGGAACATCAACGAACACCACTAACCACTCGGTGAGTTTAACAGTTTTGTAAACGAAATTTATTGGCTGTTTTAATGACATTTTCGGACATGCCCATTGACTCCAATGTTAAATGGGTCCATGGCCAATTCTATTATAGTCAAAAACTCGAGAGAGGAACCATTGTCAAAAAAATGTTGTCCACCACTCTTGTTCATCCAAAACAAACTACAATATAAACTCAAGGTGTTAAATACCGGAATTATCCTTTAAATCTGTAGCTTGCACATAGTTGGTGTTTGCAATGAACAAGTAAGAAGTTACTTGTCACTGCACTAACACAGCTAATGCTCATTATGTGAAGCAAATGACTTAATTCATGCAGACATCCACAGCGCAAGCACAAGCTCAATTCTTCAGCACAATGGTAACCACAAAAACACTATAATATAACAAAAACTCTTTTAAATGTTATACATAACTACAACAGGTCTTTCCATTTACTCAAAACACATAAAGTAACACTTAATTTCAACATTTGTCCTGCATCCAGCCCAATACAAATCGTGCTGGGGACTAAATATCTTCTGCCCAGTTTCAGTTAATGCTACAAAAACTGAATGTAGGGCTCAACACTAAGGATTTTTTCTACTGGCCCAGTCGGCCAGAGGTTAAATTTTTAATAGCCCTGCTAAAATTCACACAAATGAAATAAACAGTGCTTTTCAAGTTTTTCAGGTTGGTCTAACAGTAATTTTCAATTACAGAATTTGAATAAAGTAATAAAATGTAAAATAACACTGCATAGTCTTCACTGTACAAACTACATTTAGATGAATCCTTATTAAAGTTACAAAAGCTATTCAGTCAAAAGCAGTGAGCGATTTTTTTCTTCGTCTTGTTCTTTGATTAACGTTAAAGAACAGGGAGCAGCAGGAATATTAGGCTACTTTAAAACCTACACGGATCCAATCTACTGTTTTCCATTCAACTGCGCTACTTTTCCATTGTTTATCAGTGTAAACACGTGCTAGACGCATGTCTTTAACCATTGCGCTCCCATCTCGTGTCTTTTTCAGCATCTCAGCATCTTCTTTTTCGTTCCACTGACCTGCATCTCGTGCTTTTGAAAGCAAAAACTCGTTCTGTGTGAACCAGCCCTTACACATGCTTTTTAATTCTTAACTGTTTATGTTCACTTAAGACATAACCCACTGTTTATGAGGATACTCGCCAGTACAGGCATTTAGACAATTTTGTGTGAATTTGTCAGTTCGAGCGCAAGAAAGAGAACTCAATTAATTATTTCCACGCTTTTTGGGTGCGCACTTCGGATGTTGCACACACAAAACTTCTTAAACGGCGAGTATCGAATTGACTTCTTCTAGCGTCTTCTTGCGCATTCATTTTAAATGGGCAAGGCTTACAAACACATGCAAATGATAAACTTTCATGAGGATGCAGCACAATGCAGTCCTTATTGGCGAGCCCTGCGTAAACTTCAGTTTTTCATATCTAAGTAGATTGGACACAATTAAATTAAGTAGAAGCAAAATGTTCAGCAATTGTGTTGCTTTAACTCGTTTTAATTGAGTTAATTTAACAATTGTCAAAAAATCATCTTTTACAGTGTACCACTGGAGCAACACCAGAGCTGAAAAGCTTATGGTCAGTGAGTCATCAAATGCTGTTGGTCTGTACAGTCCTAATGGGCTTTAAACCATCCAAAGAAACACGTCTAACAGATTCCACAGGGGTAAAAATGGAGCATGTACACTACAAATGCTGGAAATTCAATAAATGAATTCAATACAACTGTGATCTGTGGCAGAGTGATCCTCTCAGATTTCATCTGTACGGCCTCTGAGGTGACAGATTACTACAGCACTAGAGCGGCGAACACGAGGCAGTCATGTAATGATTCGACTATAATAAAACAAAAATCACCCAAATATGCCAATAACAGTGGAATTTGCATTTCAAAGCGATACCAACATCTTCCATAACCATGACAATAATGAACTGAAAGGCAGTGCTAAAACGTGTGCATCCAGACCAACAATAATATACAAAACTTAACCAATCTTAAAAATCACCTCTCTCTGACATTCAAAGTCATCATCTCATTGCCAAATCCTAATCAGGTAAATTCCACCTACCTTCTTCAAGACAATGGATTGAGGTGTTTTTAACGCTATCTCATTCTCTCTGAGCTCAGGAGAGCCTCCAGGACTCTCTAAGTCTTGTGGTTGGTGGCCCTTCCTGGTCCACTGTGAAGAGCAGTAACGCTCAACGCCAGTCAAAAACAACACCGAGATCCAGAGCCCAAAACAGAGCAGTCATGACTGCCCTCAGAACCTCACAGCAGGGATGGAGGAAGGCGAAAGACCGAAAGAGAGCAAGAGAGAGAGAGAGTGTGTGTGTGGAACTCAGGAGACAAATTAAATGCAAGCGGGCGGTACAAGCTGTTAGAAGAAGAAAAAAAATGGAGGGAGGGTTGAAAATGAGCACCTCAGGACTAGCCGAGCTGCAGTGAGCAGAATGCTTCGGGAGGGAAATGACTGAAAGCTTAACAAACACTGTATCATCATCATCATCATCATCATCACCACCAACAACTGAAGACTCGCATCAGCATTTAATCTTTACACCACGATTCCATACTCATTTGAAAAAAAAGCATCTTTGATGTTTCAACGTTGTCAGAATCATATTTTATGCATTTATTTTAGTGTTTGGAAAACTAATCTGTGATTCAAAATCTTTAATTTAATCTTAATTAACAGTAAATTATAGGATTTAAAAAAAAGGAAAATTTGGATAATATTCTATAATCTTTTCACTTTTATTTTGCCTATATCCCAACTTTTTTGGAGTGTGTTGCAGCCAACCAATTAAAATGTGTTTATATTTACAAAATACAATTAAGTTGGTCAGTGGAAACATTAAACATCTTTTTTGTACTTTTGTCAGTTAAATAAAGGTTAAAAAGATGTAACAAATCACAGATTCTTGGTTTTATTCATGTCCCAACTTTGCTGGAATAGGGGTTGTATTTATAAAAAAATACATCATTATATTCTGCAACATTTCTAGGTCACTTTGTAATATTTCTAAGTCAATTTGTATATTGACCATGTGGCTCCTTTGTGGAAAAGGTAAGATGTTCTTGCTTCTATTGAATCACTGGAGATGATCTTTGGATCATTATATTATTGACAATTTATATTATTTGTAATCCAAAAAAAAGAAAGGAAACTTTTAAATATACATTAGTGGTTTCAGACTTTTGGACCCCACTGTACAAAATACATTGTAATGATAGCAAATGTGATAGAAATTACTGAAAATAATACATGCATACATATTTAACTCAATGATTTTAACTGAATACACATTTAACTAAATTATTTTACATTTAACACAAATAACCGTTTACTCAAAATTAACTATAAATATGTGAAAATAGAAAATGTGCACTATTGGTCACTTCTGTTATTCCGCCAAAAATGATCAAATATCTCAATTAATCAGCCAGACCGATATATAACATTACAAAGGCCACAATCAACTACCTGATCAACTCTATGCGAAGGCAAATGGTGGTCACACCAGATACTGACTGGTTTTCGGACTGGATTATTTCGGCAAAGGAGAAGTGCTCACTTACACAGATTTAGAAGATTTGTGAACAATATTTGAGAGAAATAGGCCTTTTGTGTACATAGAAAACGTCTTAGATCTTTGAGTTCAGCTCATGAAAAATCGGGGCAAAAACAAAAGTGTTGCGTCCATAATTTTGTTCAGTGTACATATAGCCCACATATATGTATATTAACACACATGGCAGGCACATATCTACATTATGAGTGGAAAAATAATGTAGTGCTCCATAAAGCATCCCAGGGAAAATCAGTGCCATCTACCCAGTGTTCTAACACTTAGTTTTAACAATGCCATATTGACGAGGAATGAGGTAAAGCACACACACACCCTTATCGACCACATTCACGACAGCACACAGAAGAAGAAAAAAGGCGAGAAAGTGCAGACATTAGCATATTTAACTCTCTCCAGCTCTGAACAGAAGGCTTGTTTTTGCAGATTCAGCTATTTTACAGTGAGCTGTGTGTCATCGCCACTGTCTCCGTGTAGCATTCATCCAACATCAGTAATTAATCTTCCTCATAACAAAAACATAATTGAGCACTACTGTGCTGTTCTCTTTTTGCTGAAGGATATTGATTTGATGAAGATATATTGGCTAGCTCACAGAAAACAACACAAAGAAAAGATGTATTGTGTTGTACATTTTAATCAGAGGCGTGCATTCAGTTGCAAAAATTGAGCTAGAAGTTTACACATTCTTGTATGAAAATGTATGTCACTGATAGGTTGCTGTGGATGGTGATGTGGTTGCTAGGGTGTTTGGAGTGTTTTAAACACATTGCTAGGATGTTAGGAGTTTTCTAGAGAGTTGTTATTTCCCAGCAAGCAATTTTGCATTTAAAAGACGTCTAATAGCCGTTTAATAGCTAAATCGTGACTACAGATTGACCATGTCATGAAATGACAGATATCTTGTAGATATTATTGACATTGGTAACATGATGGGATATCAACCCTCTCGTGCGCTGCCTGGCCAAAAATACAATGAATTAGTTTTGACTAAAATGCTGGGTTGTTTCAACCCAATTTTGGGTAAAATATAGACAAACCCAGCCGTTGGGTTACATTTTTTAATTACATTTTTAACCCAACGTTTGGGTTTGCCCATATTTTACCCAAAATTGGGTTGAAACAACCCAGCATTTTTTAGAGTGTATAAGTGAGCATAGAACATGTCAAAGAAATGAAACCTTGTAATCTCTGTTGACTTTGCTAACATGATGAAATATCATACATCACACAAGTTATTTTTGCGAAAACGACATGTAACCAGATTCAAGTTTATTTTGTCCAGAAGTGGGTTACCCATGGCCGGACTAGATGAGGTCTATAGTTACCCGCCTAGACGGTAAAATGACGGCTATTGCTTGCTGGGTTGTTGTTATGCTTTCCTGTAGCCCAAAGAGCAATGAGCACTTGCAACGCCAAAGTCATGGGTTCGATTCCCAGGGAAAGCAAGACCTGAGAACTGCTAAAAATGTGTGCCTTGAAATGCAATGTGAGTCGCTTTGGATAAAAGCGTCTGCCAAATGCATAAATGTAAACGCATTTGGTGTTTCATTTGTTCTCAATCACTATTTTATAACTTCTCATTATTGCATCATCATTATACTCGTCTGCTACCATTATGACATCATTGTTTTGGAAATAAATTGATTTGCTTCCTTACAAAAGCCCACATCCACACCCTCCCGTGTCCAAAGCCCCAACTCAGCTGTGTGCAGATGTTTACCCCCAACCCCTTTCTTAGTGAGTCTCTGATGGCAGATGAAGTTGGTTCACACCCACTCCCGCTTTCACTGCAACACCAAATATAGCACACAATACCCCCACCCCACCCCCCGGCTTCTCCTTTCCCCTTACAGCACATAGATCATCTCCCTCTCTCGGTGTAATCTCCATAGATTCACTGCATCACGGATATCATTTATCCATCGGACACATTCGTATTTTAACATCAAGATATGCTCGGGGATATCAAACAATACCACCTCGTTGTGAGGCAGGCGGAAATAAAAGGGAATAATAAGACCTTGATAAGACATAATAGAGTAAAGATAAGCAAATCCCTCCTGTTGTGTGTAAAACCACATTGCCGTAGGTGGGATGATAATGGAGATCGCTGGAATCAATGTAATTATAAAAAATAAAGGGAAAATGAATGGAAAGTTGGAGACGATCTTCTGGTTGGTGAGGCCATGGCGATGCTTCCTCCTATATTTGAAACTCAGCCCTGATTCTGTCAGCTCCAAATAACAGCCTCAAACAAAGCGAGCAGTACACATGGGAGGGAGGAGAGGAAGACAGGGAAAAAGAGAGAGAGAGAGAGAGAGAGGTATGGGAAGAGATACAGAGAGACCAACGTGACCAAAAGTCCCATGAAAAAAGGACATGTCTCTTGAGATGCTCACATACAACCCAAACAACAACTGTACTGTCTCTCAAATACAAATTAAGCCGAGTCATATTTTCCATCTAATGTCTTTGGTTCAAACATTTAATGTTAAAATGGTTTTAAACAACTCACTTCACTAGATGGTGTTGGTTTTATGCTTAAAGCAAACAAATAAAAAAAAATCCAAAAGGGTAAAAATAAGAAACATTCAAGGTATATTCAAGATATAGCTAAAGGCCTGTTCACACCAAGAATGAAATTAGCATCCACATCAATGCACAATAACCATATGCGGAGGGTGAACCAACTCTTAAAACAACTTAAATTGAATGGCATGAAACCTAATCATCCCAGCATAAACGCTCCCAATAAGTTATTTGTTCTGAAAGCAGCTACGTTCATAATGCATTTTATGCGTGATTTGGCATGGCAGCCAATTCTTAAAATAAATAACAATTGCCTTAACTAATGCAGCAAAACAAAAGCTTTAGTCAAATTTTTAATGTCGCCTCGAGAGAGCGTGAGTGGATTCTAACTTAAACACCTCTGATTGGCCATTGCGTTCAAGAAATCAACAGATACGTTTGTGATTGGCTACACTGCTCAGTGATGTAAATAGAAACCTTTGACGATATTGAAAAAAATATTGTTACTCTGTGTCGTTGCGGTTATAGTTGTGATGTTGACTTCCCTATTCTCATAGAATTAGAATGATTATTAAAACGTTATAGTTGCTGTTTGTGGTGTAAACTGCCCTTAAGTATCCAAAATATAATACAATCAAGTAAATTCATCTTGTTTTGAGAATATATATATATTTTTGACTAGACAGAAGACGAATATACTGATTATGAAAATTATTTTTGCAGTGTTTTCCAATTGAGGACATCCCTGGATGTCCCCAAAGAATGGTTTTATTTTATTTAGCTCACTTCTGGGAACAAATTTGTCCCCAAACTATGACTAAACACGCACACACACACACACACACACACACACACACACACACACACACACACACACACTATGACTAAACACGCACACACACACACCATCTGTAGGAAGCTCTGCGGTAGAGATGTAACATAACAGGCCGAGTGAGAGCGAATGATCTTTGCTGTAACCACCAAATACTGATTTTGATGTTTGCTACGGCAGCATCACTTTTAATATCACATACTATATATTAGGTAAAGTAATAGGATTTGAACAAACCCCTAATCCTAAATTTTATAATTTGAAATCAAAATTGACAATGCTTTTTTTAATGGAATATTGCAGTATTTATTGTAAACTATTTATACATACAAATAAATATATATATACATATCATTTTTATTTTTAATTCATAATGTTTAATCAAAGTAACTCTCTTGCAGCCACATCTCTTCATTTCTCTGATCATGCGTTTTCTGGCGCGAGGGCGGGACAAACTGTCACTCACATGAAATCCACCAATAGCAAACCACAACCATCCAATCAATTCCCCATGGAGAAAATCAAGGCCCGTAAATTTTAAAGACCCTGTGGAATTTGAAAATGTTTGGAATGTTACAATTTTGTAATTGAGGACAATTATGCGACAAAACGCAACATGTGGGACAAGGATAAATATTATGGTTTTGCTAGCTGAAAATAATGATTAAAAATATATTTTTTGTAATATAATATTGTAATATAATATTGTAATATTGTTATATTGCAAGGAACTGATCTTACTGATGTAGATTCTACTGCAAAGTGATGATGTCACTAATCACTACATGCATACTGCTGATATTTGCCATATCGCTCCATGTTGTCGTCCAGGTAGAAAAATGATCCAAACCACTAAAGATAGATTCACAAATATCCTGCTATACAACATGTTTATTAGATCCAATACCCACTAAGCTACTGAAAGAGTTGTTACCTGTAGCAGAAGAGCCTCCTCTCAATATTATTAACTCGTCTCTCTCTCTCTAGGTCATGTCCCAAGACCCTTCAAGCTGGCAGTTATTAAGCCTCTCATTAAGAAACCACAACTAGGTCCAAATGAATTGTCAAATACAGACCCATTTCAAATCTTCCATTTACGTATGTCTAAAATACCAGAAAAAGTTGTCCACTCAATTGTGCTAATCCTTGCAAATATGTATATATATTTCTGAAAATGTTCAGTAAGGTTTCAGGCCCCATCATAGCACAGAAACTGTGCTCGTTTTAATTACAAATAATTTACTTCTTGCTTCTGGCCAAAGCTGTATCTCAATACTAGTTTTACTTGATCTTAGTGCTGCGTTCGACACTATACAGTAGATCATAAAATACTCTTAGATCAACTACACCGTGAATACTTTCACCGCTATTCAGGGACAGGCATTAGGGTAGTTTAGATAGTACCTATCTGCTATCCGACCATTACCATTTTGTTTATTTAAACAGGGAATTATCCAGGTTAATGTCAGTAAATTATGGAGTGCCACAGGGGTCTGTGTTAGGCTCCCTGCTATTTTTCATATACATGCAGCCTCTTGGCAATATTATTAGAAAACATGGAATTAGTTTTCATCGTGATGCTGATGATCCTTAGTTATATATTTCATCACTTACAGATGAAATCTTTAAATTATCCAAGTTGACAGTGAGTTAAATAAAAAAAATTTAATGACGCCAACTCTGAATCAACATACACAGCTGCCAAATTTTCTATATTTTATCAGCATCATGATCACAACTTGTAATAATTGCTTTAATGTGCCCTTTGTTTCTGCCTAAATGAATACATGATGTTAGCTAACTGCATGATTTGTATTATCTTAGAACTGTACGTTTTCTGTAAAGCTGCTTTGAAACAATATGGATTGTGAAAAGCACTATATAAATAAATGTAAATTGAAATCTTAATTAAATATACTACAATGAATATCAATTTTATTCCCAACCAAATAATTGGATACAGTTCAGAAGTTTGAGGTGGGACTAGCTACTTATTTCATGCTAAGTTAATTGTGTCTTGGATAATAGTTTAGGTCTCTAGTTCTTCTCACAACAAACAACATGGAATTTATGCCTCTAATGCTTTAAAAAAATAATAGCACACCAAAGTGTATTGTAATCATGGAATGTGCCAGCAACAAAACCATAAGCTGACAAAGGGCTATTGAGTTCTTGGGGACCGCAAACATGTAGGGCAATAGAAAAATGCATGGGACAAACTCTTTGTTTACTAAGGAGAAGAGAAGGCAGACAGAGGAATGAAGCACCCATATATCTACACATTACCATCCCTGTGTTTATGGCCTATGCGTGGCACAAGCGGGAAAAGTGCTCCTGCTAAGTGATCCTTAATGATGTTATGGCCGTTTGTGAACTGTCAGAGCGGCCATTTTCCATCCATTATTAATGCGATGGATTTCACCACTGCTCTCAGTGCTACACACCCTGCAATAATATCTGAGCTTTCCTTCACATTGTATAAAAACGCCATCATCATCAGGATTTTCTCTCAAAAGTGAGCAGGAGGAAGAATTTATATGAGTGTGTTTTTGTTCAGGAGATGCTGTAGGCCTAAGTCTTTGTGTCTGTCTGATATAAAGATGGTTCTTCAGTCTAAATTTGACCTAGTCCTGTCTGGTTATTGGTCAGCAGATATATCTGGAAAGATACAGGCTTAGTCTAAACTTTAAACTACCCAAGCTTTGGTTCCAGAGAGAAAATAAAACGTGTTGGCTAGTTAGCTGGTCACTTTTTTTATAAATTGCTAGACAATTAAAGACGATTCAAATGATATTCAAATTATATTATTTTATTATCATACTTTTACTGTAAATTCCAAACAAGTAAAGACACACTGTGCAAAAATAAAACTACATCTGTTCTTTGTAACAGGTGTCGTTTCACCAAGAGAAGATAAAAACAAATAGTCAAACATTGGCGGACAGTAACAAATTATTTGTACTTTTACTTTACTAGATTCAAAAGCATAATATCGTAATTTTTACTCTTCTGCATTTCATAAAAAGACGTTGTTCTTCTTTATTTTGAACTTAAGAAACCATCACCCGCTCAGAGACACAATAGTGGTGTCCGAACACACAGAGCGATTCATTTGTGAATTGCATCTGTTTTTGAGTCAACAACTCACAGGTTCATAATGATCTGTCAGAGCGAGTCTCCAGTTTACGATTCACTAAATTCACAAGTCTGACACAAAACGAGCCAAGAACGGGGATACTTAGATCAACTGATGGCGCAAATAGTTAGTTACTAATACTGACCGTTAGGATTTATTGTAAATATAAATCATATTTAGGTCATGACTGTCAGTCGTGTGAACTAAATCTGTTTAAGCATGAAATGCTTGAATGTGGACATGTCCATACTTGTGCAGCCTATTAGAGTCTGAACGGGGTAGGTTTTAGGTAAAAACTAAACATAACATTAAAACAATGTAAATTAATGCTCATCCTCCCCGAAGCCATTGCAGTATCAAATTATATAAAACTTGCATGTTTGCATAGCGTTCTTTTTAAAATCGAACACATTTTGCCCTACGTGACGTCTGTTTTATATTGAATGTTTAAATATCAGCACACATTTAGTTGGTACAATATAGGATGATTTGTTATTTTCACTTGCACACTTGAATTATCAAAATTATCAGTAGGGTAGCTATCAGTATATGACAAGTTTTGGTAATGCAATAAACTATTTGTTATGTCTGAATAATCTTCCTTGTTGACTAGTGCTAGCTAGGAGCCAAGTGTGAAAACGCTCTCCCTCCTTTAGTGGACTTCGATATCCTAGGTACTACCAAAAGTTCAAAATTTTGCTTAAAGGAACACGCCGACTTTTTGGGAGCTCATTCACCTTATCCCCCAGAGTTAGATAAGTCCATACATACCCTTTTCATCTCTGTGCGTGCCGTAACTCAGTCTGACGCACCCACCGCTAGCCTAGCTTAGCACAAATACTGGAGGTAAACGGCTCCAGCTAGCATACTGCTCCCAATAAATGACAAAATAACGCCAACATTTTCCTATTTACATGTTGTGTTTTGTATAGTCACAGCGTGTACAAATAACAAAGTAACATGAGACACAGCCATCTTCTTACTGTATACATACTGGGAACCATATTCTCAGAAGGCAAAGCAATGCTACTTCTGCAGAGTGATTTACTCACAGCGCCTGATAAGACCCGTGGTGAGCTAATCACTCCGCCAGAAGTAGCAGTGCTTCGCCTTCTGAGAATATAGTTCCCAGTATGTATACGGTTAGAAGATGGCTGTATCTCATGTGACCTTGTTATTTGTACACGCTGTGACTATTGTGCTAAGCTAAGCTAGCGGTGGGTGCGTCAGACAGTTACGGCACGCATGGAGATGAGAAGGGTATGTATGGACTTATATAACTCTGGGGGATACGGTGAATAAGCTCAAGTCCCCAAAAGTTGGCGTATTTCTTTAAAGAGCGTGATGGACAATAAAAGATCGGTTAAATACACCGGAGCTGCTAAACCATTTAAGACCTTATAGGTCAGTTGCAGTTCTTTGTAATAAGAATGGAACCTAATAGATATCTGTACTTTTACTCAATTACTTGATTTGTGTACTTTGTCCACATCTGTAGTAACATAATATAATCGTCATATACATTTGGAAAATTAATACAAAATACACTTTCATGGCTGATAAGCAATATGGCAACAAAAGTGAATTTTCTCAATTCAGTCACCACTGGCATATGTGGCTAAATATTACTTTTAGACCCTCTTTTGCCCTGGATAAAGGATCCTAAAAGAGAAAGATAAACTTGATCAAACTGGAAACAACTAGAAACGTCCTCCTGTTTAAAACATTAAGTCTTTAATATGGAAACAATATTGCATGTTCCTTTCATATCAGCACACAGAAATTAAAATCACAACAAGAACAAGGAACACTGCTCAACATTATCCATAACAAATCCACTTTCACATTATTAAATTAACAGTGAAGTCTGACAGTAATTAATGGTAATTGATGAGTGTGTTCTTCAAATACGGAATACCAGATCACCTGATTTGATGATTCAACAAGAGCAAAATAAAATAAAGTTTACCTTGACTGGTAGCTTTTAGGCATACTGTCTATATATATATTCATGTATTTCCATCAGCAGCTCACACACACACAGGCTGCTCTGCTGTTTGTACAGACTCACAATCTGTTTCTCTGACCTTCATTGCCATCATGACATCACAGATCATGACATCACAGATCCCGCCCCCTCATTCATACTAATGACATCACATCATCAACCTTAGGCTTGTTTGAGATGCACCTTGCCTCGCCTGAAATGTATCGCAGGATTCACGCTCGTGCACGGTGTTGCTAATAAACTGGATGTAATTTAAGTTCTGTTGCTTTTATATGAAAATAAATATAATGAACAAGACACCCAAAGTACTTGTTATTTAATTCCATTCAAAATATGGGTTTAGCAATAATTTTTACTTTAATACAGACATATGTTTAAATATATATGTTTTAATAAAATGACATCACATAACCCATATAGAGATTTTGGGAATATTCACTCATAATTTCTACACATAAAAACATGATATCAGAGTTTTAAAATCAAACAGTTTAAAAAAGAACAATACATCACGGTTGTTTAAACCAATGAGCATTAAGCTGTGTCGTCAGCAAGTCGTTTCCCATCATGCTTTCGTTCAGCGCAGTCGGTGGAGAGCAACTGCGCTCGACTGCAGAATCCGACATGTCCGCCTTGCGCTCGCGAGAGTTTTTTTTACATACGTCAGCATGACATCAGAGCCAGGCGGACTGCACTCGGACACATTTCTGACCGGCATGCATCTCGTGCTGATCACCGGTGATCGGTTCTGCGCAGATTTTGCTCATCTCAAACAAGCCTCTTCTCTCATGTGTGTTTGCGTATGTGTCCATGAGTCTACAAGACTCATTCATCTATTCTGAATCTGGGCTGGGCTCGTGGGCTGGAGAGGACTCTGGGCTGGGCTCGTGGGCCTGGAGAGGACTCTGGGCTGGGCTCGTGGGCCTGGAGAGGACTCTGGGCTGGGCTCGTGGGCCTGGAGAGGACTCTGGGCTGGGCTCGTGGGCCTGGAGAGGACTCTGGGCTGGGCTCGTGGGCCTGGAGAGGACTCTGGGCTGGGCTCGTGGGCCTGGAGAGGACTCTGGGCTGGGCTCGTGGGCCTGGAGAGGACTCTGGGCTGGGCTCGTGGGCCTGGAGAGGACTCTGGGCTGGGCTCGTGGGCCTGGAGAGGACTCTGGGCTGGGCTCGTGGGCCTGGAGAGGACTCTGGGCTGGGCTCGTGGGCCTGGAGAGGACTCTGGGCTGGGCTCGTGGGCCTGGAGAGGACTCTGGGCTGGGCTCGTGGGCCTGGAGAGGACTCTGGGCTGGGCTCGTGGGCCTGGAGAGGACTCTGGGCTGGGCTCGTGGGCCTGGAGAGGACTCTGGGCTGGGCTCGTGGGCCTGGAGAGGACTCTGGGCTGGGCTCGTGGGCCTGGAGAGGACTCTGGGCTGGGCTCGTGGGCCTGGAGAGGACTCTGGGCTGGGCTCGTGGGCCTGGAGAGGACTCTGGGCTGGGCTCGTGGGCCTGGAGAGGACTCTGGGCTGGGCTCGTGGGCCTGGAGAGGACTCTGGGCTGGGCTCGTGGGCCTGGAGAGGACTCTGGGCTGGGCTCGTGGGCCTGGAGAGGACTCTGGGCTGGGCTCGTGGGCCTGGAGAGGACTCTGGGCTGGGCTCGTGGGCCTGGAGAGGACTCTGGGCTGGGCTCGTGGGCCTGGAGAGGACTCTGGGCTGGGCTCGTGGGCCTGGAGAGGACTCTGGGCTGGGCTCGTGGGCCTGGAGAGGACTCTGGGCTGGGCTCGTGGGCCTGGAGAGGACTCTGGGCTGGGCTCGTGGGCCTGGAGAGGACTCTGGGCTGGGCTCGTGGGCCTGGAGAGGACTCTGGGCTGGGCTCGTGGGCCTGGAGAGGACTCTGGGCTGGGCTCGTGGGCCTGGAGAGGACTCTGGGCTGGGCTCGTGGGCCTGGAGAGGACTCTGGGCTGGGCTCGTGGGCCTGGAGAGGACTCTGGGCTGGGCTCGTGGGCCTGGAGAGGACTCTGGGCTGGGCTCGTGGGCCTGGAGAGGACTCTGGGCTGGGCTGGGCTCGTGGGCCTGGAGAGGACTCTGGGCTGGGCTGGGCTCGTGGGCCTGGAGAGGACTCTGGGCTGGGCTCGTGGGCTGGAGAGGACTCTGGGCTGGGCTGGGCTCGTGGGCCTGGAGAGGACTCTGGGCTGGGCTCGTGGGCTGGAGAGGACTCTGGGCTGGGCTCGTGGGCTGGAGAGGACTCTGGGCTGGGCTCGTGGGCTGGAGAGGACTCTGGGCTCAGCTCGTGGGCTGGAGAGGACTCTCAAATTGTGAAGGTAGTATTGGAGAAGTGTGCTATTATTGTTCCAAGCAATCAGATAATGATCTACACATTAAAACGGAACAGTAGAAATATAACGGCACGTGTCTATTATCTGTATTTACCTGCACCACAAAAAAAAAAAAAGATTACCACTCTGTGTCCAAACTGGGGTACCTGAGAGTGGTTGAGAGTTTGTTATGCAATGTCTGTTTAGCAAGGTGTCAGAAAGATAATCACTACACAGCATCGCACTCAATGCCTTCTCTTCCCAGAGTGTCCTGAAGTGCTCTGGAGTGGGAGGGGCTGAAGGATGCATGGACGCGCATGTTATGTAAGCCTTTAGATCAAGAGTCCTCTTTCACAGAAAAGTAGCTACTGTGGTGGTACAGTAATGGTATCCGATGGTAATACTATGGTACTTTGATGTATACTGCAGTAAAAAAAAAAACGAGTACCATCATATTTACAAAAAATAAACTATTATGGTATTTGTCCAAAATAATACATAATACCATAGCTAATGCTAGAAGATGTAGCTAGAATCTTGTAAATATTTTTCATCTTTAGGTCTGCTGCATCAAGACTCTTATATGTTTTCTCAGAGTGGATGGAGCGAGCAGAGAAGGAGGAATGAATCAATGCACAGAAATGATCAAATGCAAGGAAACCAGAGAGAGAGAGAGAGAGAGAGAGAGAGAGAGAGAGAGAGAGAGAGAGAGAGAGAGAGAGAGAGAGAGACACTGTTGTATATTGTAAGGCATATACCCGGAGATCTTTAAGGTTATATACGCTTTTAATCAATATTAATTTCCATGCAAAAATGAACACCCCTAGAAGCTGCCACGAGTCCACAAATAAGACACGGTTCATGTAGGGTACGTTTCCATACAATAAGAAAGCAGATGGGATGGGATTGGGTCTTGAAATAGATCCTCTCAACAGCAGCAGGTAAATGCCACTGTTTCTCCTGCAGAGATGAGTCACAATCCAGCAAGACAACCCCACCCGAGTCAAAGATTTGTTTCAAACCTGTGTGAACCTTCTATGGAACACAAAAGAAGATATTTTGAAGAATGTCGGTAACCAAACAGTTGATGGACCCCACTGACTTCCATAGTATGAAAAAAAATATATACTATGGAAGTCAATGGGGCCCATCAACTGTTTGGTTACTGACTTCTTCGAAATATCTTCTTTTGTGTTTAACAGAAGAAATAACATTTATACTGGTTTGGAACAACTTGAGGGAGAGTAAATTATGACAGAATTTTCATATTTGGGTCAACTATGCCTTTAAGTAAAGCATCCATTTATCAAAAGCAGCACATTCACCACTGTCTTTAACACTCCTAGAAGCTGCCACGAGTCCACATATAAGAGACGGTTCATTTAAGGATTTAAGCACGTAAGGATACAATGATGTAAGTCACAGATGCTTTTTTCAGGTACGGCATCACGGCACAAGTTTTATGAACAAAGAAAGAGCATGAGGATTTAACATTCACCAGAAGGCTCCACTCCAAATGAGCTCCATTAATATTTTACTATTTTACTATTTTAAGAACTGTGATATTTTGAGAGAAAATTGAAACTGCCACAACCTCCTGGTCAGGAAAATTAACAACCCGCTCAATATGCCACCTCTTCTTTCCACACACACACACACACACATAAACTCTCTGCTGCATGGCAGATGGATGCCCGAATAGTCAATTTCCCCGTTAATGCCATTTAAACCTTGTCTGTAAACTTCTGAACAGAAGAATTTGGAGTAGGTATCTAAGGGTGTCACTCTTGATAGGCTGAATATAAAGACAAATGAGCTTATATGGTGTGAGCAGAACAAACCGAAGAATTTGGGTCACTCATTACAGAGGAAATTAATTGATGTAATGAGGCTGACATAGATGTTGAAGTGTGCCATGGAGAAATTCAGTGCGCTTGTCATAACCTATTTTTCCTTTTGGTATTTTCAAAAGATTCTCTTAAATAAAACATGAAGACGTTGCGGTCGAGTAATGGAACTGCCTCCATCTAGTGGCCACGTCTTGGATTACAGCATAAATGAAACCTAAAGCTATAATCAGCTGTTACACATAACACATTACACAAGCTGTTTAGACATGTCAAACTGAATAAATCAAAAGGGAATTCAAGGACACATCCGTAAATTCAAATACAAGTGTCCTTGTTACACGTAACATGTACGTATTGTAGTAATAACAGTAAATTATACATAATTACATGCAAATAACCTTAAAACAGACCATAATCCTAACCATAGTAAGTAGATTACTTTATATTACTAATATTATTACTTAGTACTAAAATGTATAATTACACTGTGACAAGGACACCTTAAAATTTAAAGTGTAACAAAAAGTCTCTTTCTAAATGTCTATTGAAGCAAATAGCAATAGTTTGTAATAGTTTGACTGATTAGGGAAATTTAACAGTTATAATAATGTGACCTGGCAAAACCCTTCCTAACCTAAAGATGAAATACACCACAAATACAAATACAGCATACACTGTCACAAACAGTGCGTTTAGTTTTACTCTCATGGATATTTAGTTTGTTATCGTTAGTTTCCTGTTTCCTTTGTTCCTAGTTTCCCGCCAGTCATCAGTTTCCATGGACACTCATTAATCATCACAGCTGTTAGTCATCGTCTCATTATCACTGTGTTTTAAGTTCTTATTTGTGCTCATGCTGGACGCTGGCCGGGTACATCAACTTCGCCCTATGGGTCGACGGATCTCCTTTTCCCAGCGCTGACCTGGCATGAGGAGTCCCGAGCTTCGCCTCAGCGCGTCAACCAATCAGCTCCGCCCTGGCTGCTTTCCCCACAGGCTCCACCTGGGGCCGTTGTCCCTTTGGCCAAACCGGGCTCCCTCGTCCCACTGGTTCCGTCCTGGTCAGTCAACGCTCCATCATTGCCAAGGTCTTCTGGGCTGTCTGCTGTGCTCCATCTATCCACCCCTACGGCTCCGTCGGGCTCCTCCATCCCTCAGGCTTCACCGGAGTCCTTTGGCCCCTTGGTTCCTTCTCAGCCACTCATCGCCAGGACTCCGCCTTGGTCTCCCAGTCCGTCAATGTCACCAGGCCTCTCGGCCCATCTGGACTGGCTCAAAGGACCACCCTGGCTCCTCCCTCCATCACTGCCGCTGTGGGCCGCCTCCATCATGGCTGTCTCCTGGGATCTCATCAGCCATCCATGGGCCCTTCCACCGTCATCTCCTCCATGGCTCCTCCCACCATCTTCATGGCTCCTCCCACCGTCAATTCCTCCATGGTTCTTCCCATCAGCTCCTACATGTCTCTTTCTGCCATCTGCTCCGCCCTGGTCCCTCCCATCTGCCACCCTATGGCTTTCCAGCGCCTCGCCGGTCCCTCGTGCACCACCTGAACCTCCACCCTTCTTCCATTCGAGCTATCCATCACGGCTCGAGGCTGCACCTTTCCGGGAGGGGGCGTTCTCTCATGAACAGTGCATTTAGTTTTAATCTTATGGACCTTTAGTTTGTTATCGTTAGTTTCCTGTTTCCTTGTTCCTTGTTTGCCGCCAGTCATCAGTTTCCATGAACACTCATTAATCATCTCAGCTGTTTGTCATTTTCTCATTATCACTGTGTATTTAAGTTCCTCATTGTGCTCACTTCAGTTGTTCGGTATTGTCGTGTCTTACATGCTGTCACGGTACATGTTCTTCGTCTGTGGATAACTTTGAGTTTGTTGGGACAGTTTGAATCTTCATCTTTATGATCTCTACCTTAACTTTATAACTTTATGTCTAATGCCAACTGATTGTTCAATAAAATGTCAGACAAGTCAAACTCCATGGACATGAATAGAAAGGTAAAGTGTAGAAATAATGTATTGACGCATCAAGTGTCAATATCTGAACCTAATTATTGTAACCGCCATGCTCCTATTTTGTTTTTAAATTTATTTTAAGGCAAAAACAAACATTTCATCAAAACAAACAAGTTCATTTAATTGAAACCAACAGGTTTATATATATATATATATATATATATATATATATATATATAATTTATATGTGTGTTAAAATATATTAAGTACATATTGATATATTTAAAAGTTTTTAATTTAAAATTATATATATTTTTATTATAATGTTATGAAACATTATATAATATATTCTACAATATAAAAGTGCTGTTTATATTATACATGCAGAAAACATTAGATGTACAATATTCACATGCTGTCAAAATGTCAGACTCTATTAAGTCACTTCCCCTGGTCACACCACACAACCTCTGTGAAGCAGTGATGCACATACAGTACAGTAACCACTCAAACAACCCCACATGAATACACAATGACAGAAACAATACGCTGGCATCTGTATCTATGAATATGGATGCTCTGATTGATTAAGCAGAGTCTTACCTGTCGTTTGATGAAGCTGGAGGTGGTGTCAGACGAGGTGCTGCCATCTGAGCGTTTAAAACGACCCTTGCGCTTTGGCAACTTTCGTGGTAGCTATATGGAGACAACCACATCAACACAAACAGTCACCGGTTACAGTAACATCCGACACAAGATGCCTTGTCTGCACTTCATAAAACAGGTGATGTTTTATCTTGTCTCACATTTTTTACTAAACCACTCAATTCATATGGATTAGTTTTATGATCTCTTTAAAAAATAAACTTTTTGAAAAGTCAAAGTGTCAGTTGCGTAGCTGTCAATGAAGGGACAGGAATCTCTCAGATTTCAACGAAAAGATCTACATTTGTGTTCTTAAAGTCCGCGTGAACCGGAAGTTGCAAACGACTTTTCTTAAGTGTTGTGACGCATTTCCGAGTGAAAGGGAATATTAAACAGAGGGCAGGGTTTTACTTTAGCGCTCCTCCTCTCCATCTCTCGCCCATAGCAGAGTAACAGTTTGAGGGGAGTGGCTAAGCGTTTAAACAACCCAAGTTCTCATGCCTACGTCATCAGAAAAAAGAACCATTCCAGACCCGGAAGTAACTTTTCAGACTTTGATTAAAGATAACTTCGGCAAACAATTTTTTTCCGTGTATTAACTTGCACGGATTAATTGTTCACCACAAGACTAGTAATATCCGCTAACAAAGTAAATAGGGTCAATTTTGATTTCATGCCGACTTTAACTAACTGCCAGTTGGTCAGACTACTCTACCTTTACTCTACAGATACATTATCTTTCTTGTTCTTTTTTTTTTTTGTATTAGACAATATTTCTGTTGGTAAATCCAACCCGATCACACGAGAAACCGTAGCTACGAGGTGCCGATTTTAAATGAATTAATGCACTGTCATTGAATGAAAACATATGATTTTTAGAAAGAAAAAGTAAGCATGAAGGTCCACTCCTAAACATAAGTTACGGGGTGTAAACAGATTGTACACAAATGTACAAATGAGGTCGTAAGAATTCAGACAAATTGGCCACCAGTTCGCCAAAACGTTGCGAAATTGCCTTGAAAATGTATTGGAAAATCCAGGTTAAGATGATAGTTGTGTTTTGGAAAATGGTCTAAGATGGTCATTAATTGATACAAGCTGGTTAGTTGACTGAACAAACACAATTTCCCATAAATTCTCTTGACACCAGAATGACCAGTATCGTTTCTGGTTCAAGATACCATGACTGTTTTGGACTAACAAATAACCAACTTAGACCTATAAACACAGCTACTAGCTTGGTATTTGAAATAGGAATAGGACAGGTGACCATGGGACTTAAGTTGGCTACAGGTGAGACCCGAGCCATGACATGACTAACTAAGGTTTATCCATTTTAATTCCGTTTACCAATCAGTAGAAACTGAAAGAGAAAAGTGTTTGAACTGTAAACAATATGCCTAGATGCCTGGCCTTAAGGACGAGGCCTTGGTTGCGGAGTGAAATCTCAGGGCGGAGGAGAAACAGGAATTGGGAGTTTCGCGGATGGTGGAGGAGCATCAAACATCTTATCAACATCTCGCCTCATTAAAAACAACTGCGCGTGTCTGATTAAAAGCGCGATAAAGGCTATTTTACACGGGCAGATTGTGTAGCTGTATCGCTCTGCGGATTTATGAAGGCTTCAATGCACGACAGCTCAACAACAAGTAGCCAAAAATTAACCATTTACGAGAACATATACAAATCCCCCCCCAAAAGTCTTACCTGGAAATAGTGCGACTGAGAAGCGCTTTCTACACCAGACAGAGGGTCTGCGGAAGATTTGGACATCTTTACTTGCACCATCTATTTGAGAGCGCAGGGAGGCGGGTGCATGCATGCATTGGTGCTTACTAAAAGAAACGGCGATACGAAATACATATGCCTGCCGAGGAAGAGAGAGTATCACGAGTGAACAGTGACGCCTCTATTTGAGCGGTAAACGCAGATATCCTAAGATATATTCCCTCGCACGGGTTATCATAAGCTAAGACAGTAATGCAGGTGTAAAAATGAAATGTGTCTGATTCTTGTGCATGCGCCTTTTGTAATGATGTGTCTGTCTCGCGCGCTACCGTGTGTGCGCTGCGTTCTCTCTCTCTCTCTCTCTCCCTCCCTCCCTCTCCCACTTTTTCCCCAGAGCATGCTATATTTGCCACTTGTTCAGTACATGCATGACCGATTGCTTCCAGCAATACGAATTTCCCACCCAAAACTCATTAGACAAAAGAGTAAAAAAAAAAGAAAAAAAGAAAAAAAGAAGAACGTAACAGTTGCATTGGAATACTGTTTAGTATTCTAAACTTGGAAATGTCTTAAATAAGTAGGCCTATACACTGCAGTGGTTTATTACAACAATTGTCAGGTAATTTAAAGCTGATGAAAGCGATGTTTTAAAGTGAACAAACCCTTAAAATGATTTATAGTGCATGAAATGTTGGTATTCTGGAAAAATTACACGTTTATTAACGACATTGTTAGCAAACAATTATTATTTGCAACTGAAAATTCGTATGGTATGGGCATTGGTAATATTACTAATAATAATATTAATAAGTAATGTAGTATTTAAGTAACATCTTTATCCAACATCTTTTTAAGTAGCCTAACATCTTTATAAATAAATACATCAATAATTAGAAATTGAAGCTCAAAGCCATTGAGTGTATAACAGGAGTGGGATCTTAGTCGAGTTTAAGTTAGTGAATTGGTTAATGTTCATTTTCTAATGAAAAGTTTAAAAAAATAAAAAAATAATCTGCATCCTGTGTAGTAGACTTATTAGCCTACACCAATAAACCCTCGTGTAATTCCCCGAACCTTCTTGCCGAAATACATCTTGCAGCATTGAGAATGAGATTTGAAAGCTGCAGAAGAGAGAAACATTTAAATATCATCAATATTGCCAGTAACAATATAGCCTATAGTTGACACTAAATATTCATTCTCTGTGAAGAAGTAAACTATGCCATCTGCTGGCACTTTGGAGCATAGGCTAAAGTTGTAACTTCGATAAGGGTAAGTGTAAGTTTAAAATGGTTTCCCCTTGTAATCTTTACATTTTTTTCTCAATCGATTTGACACATTTGTTCAAACTCAGATCACTGCTCTCAAAACAATTAACACAGTTATCTGAACACTTTGCAATTGTCCTAAACAGTTATAGGTTTTCGTTCATTTAATAGAAATGACAAATCAGGTATGAGATATACAAATGAGAGTAAAACCTAACGCACAGTTTGTGACAAAAGTATGCTGTTTTAGAATTTGTGGTGTATTTCATCTTTAATAAAAGGATATTAAAGTTTTGCCAGGTTACATTATATGCATTTCTTAAAAGATTGTGTACAACATTCTCCAATGTGTTCAGGAAAAACATTTGCAGCTCTTTTTATTGATTTTTACAAAAATCACAAACAAAAATGTACAATTTTTTTCCAAACACAACAAACTAAACTCATATTGTATTCTTAAGATACATAGAATATGTATGTTGCTACATTCTGCATACAATACACACATAACAAGGAATGTTGTTTTTCTAATGGTTTACACCGCTATCACAACTGCATTTATATAAATCTTTTTTAACATACATTATTCAATAAAAAAATAATAAGAATAGTCATGAGAAGGAGAAAAGAAAGAGACGTAGTGCTGTAGAGAGTTGAGGAATGGTGTAATGAGAGGGAGAGGAATATATTGGAACAGGTAAAAAGATGACGGGAGAGGAGGAGAGAGTTTAAGAAAAGAAGAGAGCATAGATGGGAAAAGGAGGAGAAGAGATGAGTAAAAGTAGAAGGCATTGGTGTAGTGGAAAGAATAAGAGAAGAAATTGTTAGAAGACATGAACAGAAAGGAAGGAGACAGCAGGATGGAAGAGGAGTGAAGAGACATAGAAGGTAGATAGTTTACATTTGATGTTGAGACAGCCTTAGTGAGAAAAGTTCTGTATGTTCAAACATTTTTCAGAAATCAAGTTCAAGAACACCGAGGTGGACGTCTAGTTTGATTTTCAATGGCATTAGACCATGCCATTGTTAAACAATACCACCAACCTCAATGGAAGAGGCCTGCGGAGATGTTGAGGCAGAAGAACACCTCATTAACTGAAGAGCTTTATGTGTCTAAAGCTGAATATGTAATCAAATCAATTGAGAACAAATATGTAGTTTTGATGGTACCATTTACTTTTAATAAATGCATTACCAGTATTAAAGGCTCAAGAGGGACTTTTATTTTGAAACCATAGTCACAGTAATCATCAACGCATTCTCATCCTTGGGCGTCATATACTGACGCTTTTGACAAATAGTCTACATCCAACGCACATGGCACCCTTTAGCGTCAATATTATCCCTTTTCCACCAAGGCAGAGCTGGTGCTGGTTCGGAGCCAGAGCCTAGTTTCAAATCGGTTCTTTGTTTTTCGACCACCAAAGCACCAGCTCCGAACCAGTAAAAGTGGTTCTTAAGTAGCACCAAAACATTGCTGGGCTGGAAGTAAGAACCGCTTGCGTCAGGGGCTGGGGGCGGGGTTACCCTGACCAACAAGACGAAAAGAAACTTGTGACCGCCATTTTTTAAATAGCTGCTAATCGAGCTAATAGCTGCTCGATTGTAATCTCCGTCTATGCAAGGTACGGCGAGCTGCACGAACGCGTTGGATTCACCGTGTTTGGATGCCGATGTAGTTTCGCAAAGCCCTGAGCATCAATAGTAACGCAACGAACGCCATTGTTGATGTAAGGCTTGTTCGAGATGCATCGGAGCGGCGCGGACCGATCAGAGCTCCGGGAGTATTTGGAGAGCATACGACTCCTTGTGCTTTTGGATCGCTTTCGCAGTGCTTTAATGTCACGCGGCGATCGGTCTGCGAGAAGCCGAACCATCTCGAACAAGCCTGGTGTGTTTTTGTTTGGCGCTGCCGCACTAGCGTTGCTGGGCAACATGAGATGTATACACAGTGACGTAAGATTTGGCTCTGTTTTGGCTCTCTAGCCTGTGGAAAGGCAAACCGGTTCTTAGAAGAACCGTCAGTAGAACCAACTCCGAACCGGCTCTAGCTCTAGCTCTGAACCAGCACCTGGTTCTTGTTGGTGGAAAAGGGGTATATGACACGCACAGAGTTTTGTTCGGTTATGGTTGGGTTTAGGTCTGGGGTAGGGTTAGGGTTAGACCGCTAGGAGGCGCCTTCTGGCCCATATCTATCTGCGTCTCATATTGACGCTAAAGGGTGCCATGTAGCAAGCAGCGTAGTGCCGCTATCTGCACTGTCATTGCGATCTGTTCTAGTTAGTTAGTGGTGATTGCTGCAAATGTAACATCAAGGTGTTAGTCCTTGACCTCAAAGTTAAGCCATTTGCGTTGTTTTTGGGTTTACAGTGTTCAGACCGAACTAGGCCACTGTATTTAATCTCTGTGATATACATGCATGCTCAGACGTGTGCTGTAGTGACTGTTCTGTTATTCAGATCGTTAATATAATTTAATGTGGGATTATTCATTCTTTATGAAGTTGTGGATCAATGTTACTGGTTCCTAATTATGTGATGTTAATCTGTAGCTTTATGTTCTATTAAACGCTGCTCATTTATGCCACAATTCTATCCGTATGGGCACTAAATGTTATTAATGGCAACTTATCGCTTAAAGGTGCTGTAAGGAGTTTTTCTACTAAAATGAATCCATTTTTTATTGCCTGTGTGTGAATGGGTTGTAATCTCACAATAAAATGATCCACTTGGCGGGTTTTGCTATTACCAGGCTCTGAAAGCAAGTATTCCTATTCTATGTGAAGTCTCCGGGTCGGATTTTCCCGCGAAATCCAGTGACGTGACTGAGACCTGCATGCGCGCTCCCGAGGGTCTCGCCTCTTGTCTCGTCTACTGACTTTGCATTTAACAGCGACGACACTGCAACTTTATGACATGGAGTCTGCTAATACTAGGAAACGACTAGCACAACACAGACTCCAACTCAAACTCCACATAATAATAAAAAACAAAAGAAAGCTCACGTACGAGCACTCGCTTGTAAACGTATTGGTTGCAATCTGAAACATCACCGCTTGATGCCGCTGAAAACTCCATACAGCACCTTTAAGTGAATAGTTCACTTAAAAAATTTACTCACCCTACAAGTTGTTTGAAACCTCGTATGAATTTCTGCCTTCTGCTGAACGAACAAAAATTATATTTTGAAGAAAGTTGATTGAAAGTTGATTGACCCCATTGACTGTCCATCAACTGTCTGGTTACCGACATTATCCTTTCAGATCTCTCTCACTCTGTAAACTCCAGATGAGTTATAAGATGTCCAATGCCTTTACTGCAGATCATCTTAACCTGTTGCATCAGTCTTACCCACTAGAACAGCTACAATGGAAGTGCAGACATCTGCGCGGTCTCCCAATTCGAATGCTTACTGAAGTCCAGCCTTTTCTTCTCATCGGTGCCAATCAGCCCGATCTCATCACTCCTGCAGAGCCTGTTTGATGGGGTGGTGTGGCAGCACCAGCTGCAGTTCATACACTCCTAGGATGGACGCTCCAGGGCCCTATACGTTCCATTGGGTGGTATCCTGTCGCACGGCAATGTCTACTAACCTCCATGGCTCCAACTCAGTATGAACTCTTCCAGAACGTTCAATAACTGTGGCAGTTGGATACTGTTTGCAGTAGGAAGGGATATTGGTATAAATACCTTACCTTTCTCTGCAGTCAACATCCAGTAGCAAGGTTATTAGACATTAGGAGGTTAGTAGACAGCAATGTCTACTAACCTCCATGGCTCCAGCTCAGGATGAACTCCTCCAGAACGTTCAATAACTGTGGCAGTTGGATACTGTTTGCAGTGGGAAGGGATAATGGGATAAATACCTTACCTTCCTCTTAGGTCATCATCAATAGCTGGAACTACAACACCTGGGAGGAACTCTTGGACTTCACCGCCCAAGAACTTTGTACTAATCTTGCTCCAGGAATTTCTCCAGAGGCTGAGGATTACTCTCTTATCCTCAAATGGATGCAGCAGGAATCCTTCCCTGAGGATTATAAATGTTTAGGGACTGGGAAGTCCTGGGAAGTCGGAAGTCGACTTGTTACCATAGTCCCTGAAATGGATCGGTTCAGTGGTCTGTTCAGAGTGGGAGGTTGTTTGAGGAGAGTTGCAGGTGTAGAGGACTCCGTTTTACATCCTCTGATTAGAACGATTGTTTGCTGAAATAAGGAGATACGACTGGATTCTATGAGGTCACAAAGCTGTCCGGGGGTATCAGCATTACTGCCCAAAATGTTGACGACAGAGGGCCCAGCCGAAAATCTGGGATCTACCTACTGCATGCTTTTGGCTCTGCCAACCTACTGTCACGGCTTGGCAGAACAAACAGGCAGATGAAGGTAATTTCCAACGGAGATAAGTTTTAATGAAACAAGTGGGTTTAACAGATTGTAGCAGCATGTCCACAAGACATGCACACGAACAATAACCGTCACAGGACAGAACTGAACGGGAGAATATATACAGAGGGTAAATGAGGGAACTAACTAGACACAGGTGGATGAAGGTTAACTAATCAAGGATAAACAAGAACAGGTGCAGACAAGACAGAACAGAATGTGACATTACGCCCCCTCGGACAGGCACGTCCTCGCAGAAACAGAAAAAGGCGGAGGCTTTGGCTGAGGGCGTGGAGCTGGGGACGGACTGGACCCTGGGGGCATCGGCCACGGGCACCATGGTGGCGCAGACAGGGGGAGGAACCAGGGTGGAGTCCAGGTAGAGGGGGCGGACGGAACCCTGGGGCCGATCGGCGGAGGCGGAACCCTGGTGAGAGGTGGAGGAACCGGTGAAAGCGAGTGGGTGATGGACCGTGACGATATCGCTGACCTGGAGGACGGGAGTCGAGCCGCTAACTCGCAGGACTGAGGCGGTGACGTGAGGATGGATGACGATGTGGTGAGGGAGGCCGACGGGGAAGTCGGAGGAAGGGAGGAGTCCAGTAATGCCGAAGGGGTGCAGGGTGAGCGTGTAGCGATGCCAGTGGTGCCGACGGAACCAAGGGACTAGTCGTGACCAGCGATGGAGACGGGGTAAGGACAGGCAGGGATACGGGCTGAAGATTACCGGACGGGACCGGCGAAGAAGAAGATGATGTGAGGGTGGGGACTTGGGTGGGAATTGGATCCATGGACCACAGGTCGATCAGGTTATAGTCCGCTCCTGGGAAAAAAACACTTTTTTTTAATTTGGTGGCATATGCCAATTTGCTGACACAATAACTAGGTTTTGAAGCATTAATTAAATGTTTTGGGTGAGTTGCTACATTTTGCAGACATGCAATAGAGTTCTGATCTTCCAGAACATAGTTGTGACGATTGAGCTTACAGTTTAGAGAAAGTTAAGACTGTTTCAAAAAAATATGCTAAAGCAATTAAGACCTTTATCCATAATAACTTAACAAAACTAATAAATGTAATTATAATACTTAATATAATAAACATTTATTTTTTATCTGATCGTTTTGATTTTATTTGATATATAGATAACATTTCTTGTTACAAGTGTGTTCAGTATTTTTATACAACACTTAGTTCCAGTCCTCAAACTTTATTGGCTGAGTGGCATTTTAGGATTTTTTTTTTTAATTATTATTATTTTTTGGTCTGTGTTTGTTTCATTCTAGAGAGACTGGCAGTCTGTTCATTGGTGGGAATTTGATCTCTCCACACGTTACATTGTTACGCCAGTAGGTGGCGACATGTGACTGTCTTTATGGGTCATTGACTTATTACTGTAATTCAACTGATTTGTTAAAAAGGAAAACACAAGATTATACTGCTGCATAAACAAAGATTCGCTCAGGAACAAAACACTACTGTGTGCTGCTGTGAAATACAAGAAAAAAAAAATGCTGGGTGGGAGTTGGGACTTTGTCCATGTGGAACTGATTGGATGGTTGAATAGTTGTAGTTTGCTATTGGTGTATCTCATGTGAGTGACAGGTTGCCATGCCTGATTTACGAGGGCAGATAAATAGAATAAATAAAAAATAATGATGTGCACAGATAAATCCTTTAAACATAATAAACATTGCAAAATATATATGTTTTGTCAATTTTTATTTCATGGTGACCTTAATTCTGCTTTGACCACATTTTAAACTGTTTTTTTGTTTTGTTTTCAATATTGTGCCTAGATATAAGCTACACCAGGTATTGTTTATTGAACTGTTTATGAAATATCACACTTCTAGTCCCATCCTGTTGTTCTGAATATTAGGAACAACAGCACTTCCTCCTCCTCCTCCTCCTCCTCTCCTATTCAGGTATAGGTTATGTCAACTTCCTAATTTTTACAAACAGTATGAATTAGTTTTTGAATGGATGAAATAATAATAGTATAGTATTCCGCTGGTGATTGTTGTAACTTGTGATTCAAAGTGTCTTTGTGTTGTGTTGTGTGCATGTCCAAAGGCAGGGAGGAACCCTGTTTACGCCGTCACGCTGAAGCAATCAGGCTGTCAATCACGTGGACGTAAACTCCTTTGGCAGCCACTAATCTTCAGACACTAAAATCATGCGGCCAGTGAGTTGATGTGACAAGTGATGCACTGCTGACAGCTGGACCCTGATTTCACTATGAAACCGCAGGGTGCTGTCTCTGTGTAATTACAGGTGAAAGAGCTGGGTTTGTGTTTTTTTGTTTGTTTTGATTGTTTTAATTGCAATGGTTTCTCTTGCACTTAAACATAAACGCCCTCAATTGGCACAAGTGTTATGTAAAATGTAACTTTCAGGGTGTGTGTGTGTGTGTGTGTGTGTGTGTGTGTGTGTGTGAGTGTGTGTGTGTGTGTGTGTGTGTGTGTGTGTGTGTGTGTGTGTGTGTGTGTGTGTGTGTGTGTGTGTGTGTGTGTGTGTGTGTGTGTGTGTGTGTTAAAAAAAAAATTCTGTATATGTGTTTTTTTGGGTCAGGCTTTTGTGGATAGCCTAATATAGTATGTAGTGAGAATATGGAGTTCACATTCAAACCAAATTTTTTTTTTTAGAAGCCCAAACTGAGCAAAGATATGCAATTTGGTGTATATTCTGATACATATATATATACTGTAAGTCTTTTTACTTGCAAAGAAAGTATAAGAAGGCATGTAGGTTATCAAATATGATATAGTAGACATTATAGGGTTAATTAGTGCAACTTTTATACTCCCTAATAACATAATTACTATTAAAGGTACATTATGTTAAAGTTTCACCATTACAGTAATACACAAGTTGCCCTCTGAGGTTGAATCAAACAAACGCCAGCGCTGGTTCAAACAGCAAAGGAAATAGCCCTACCTTAAGGCGATGAGGAACCTATGAAGGGCAAAGATCTGGCAGTCTATCCAAACCCATTTAGACAAATAGTCTTGTATTTACTCTACCCTTTTTCATGTCTGCCATCATACAGAACAGCAAAGCAACAACCAGTGTGCAGCGGCACTGAATTACAACTGTAAACACAACAGACAGAAATCATTCCAAGCTTGTGTTTAAATAAAAAGCATGCTGCTTATATTTGTGTCCTAATGTGTGTTTAGACGTTTCAATCATCTTAATTCAATTCTCACGCGACATATATCCTCCTGCACTTCAAGCGGTGGGTGTGCTGTGTTTAAATGAAACAGGTTTGTCTTCACTTGGTAGTCTTTAGTATACTTAATAGCTGCATTTGTCTTGGCTTGTTCTCGGTCTATTCAAATGTGCATGGAATAATGCACATCAAACATTGACACAATAACCATTTAGTTTCATATTTGGCTCTCTTTTTTGCATAACTACACAGTTCAGTGCAGCTGATGTTAGATTCATTGCCCAGTATTGTTTCGCAGTGCATCATAAAAGCAGTTCATTTGGAAAGTCGTATCTCGGGGTGCTTTTTGAACGAGTAAACTGTGAAGGGTTTAAGTGTTTTTATGAGACGTATAGTTGCATAATTCAGTATGGCACATATGAGTTTGAGTCACTGCAACAATCTGACCTGCAGTTGATGAGGCCGACAACATAACGATATGACATTTCTTTTTTTTACCGTTTTTTTCCAACTCCTTACACACTTTTTCAAAACTATGTCACCTTTTTATTAAAACTCTACACACAATTCTCAAAACTGCACACAAAATGCAAAATGCCTCACATCTATTTAAAAACATACAGTAACACTGCATTCAAAATGCCATAAGCACATGTCCGAATGAAGCATTTGCATCAAATGGCAAACACTTCTTTCTTAATAGTGAATTTTTGGATATACCATGTAAACACTGTTGTTCTAAATCTAAAGCTCTTTGGTCTTCCATGGGCTTATATATATACATTTCAATACAATGTACAGTGACAGTAATCTGCTGAGAGGGGTAACAACACTTTAAACACCAATGCAATGTAGAAACAGAAAATATCGATTAGGCCAAACATTACTGTTGTATACAGTAGCATACAACAAAACCATAAACATGTAAACCAAAAGTATATTCTTTAGAATACAGTGAAGAACACAACTGTGTGTGTGTGGGGTCTCTGTCTATTGTTGGCATCCATTGTTCAAAATAGGTAATCTGACCTTTGACCTGTGTACAGGCCTATACTACAGTAAAGCAGTGATTGGTTAGTGATCAGTAAAGCAATTAGTGTTTGCACATGTGAGGAGTGTGTGTGTGACCTGGTGAATAAGTGTAGCATTTTGATTGGTTGTGTTTGGAAAAGGAAAACAAGTCACTTCCTGTTAGATTTTTTGTTTTAGGTCGAGAATTGTGAGTAGTGTTTTGAAAAAAGAGTCAAAGGCTGAGAAATAGCTCATGGTTTCGAGAAATAGCTCATGGTTTCGAGAAATATAGCTCATGGTTTTGGAGATGTGGTGTGTAGTTTTGCTCTTTGAGTGAGCGGTTTCAAAAATCGTGTGACATGAAAAGATTTTGTGTGTAAGCAGTTGGAAAAACTGTAAGCATGATGAGACAGTCGTAACTCAGAGGAATCATTCATGATTCGCTCACCAAGGCTGCTTTAACAACAGTCATTTTGTGAAATATTATTACTTTATAATATCTATTTCTATTGTAAACTATTTTAAATCGCAATTTATTTGTATGATCAAAGCAGGATTTTCAGCATCACCACTCCAGTCCTCGTGTCAAATGATACTTCAAAAAATAATTTGAGTCACATTGTTTTTTTGTAGCAATGTAAATCTTTTCTGTCACTTTTAATCATTTAAACGCATCCATGCTGAATATAAGTATTCATTTTCTTTTCATTCTGACCCCAAACTTTTGAATTTGCTTGAATAAAATGTCATAAAAAAATCTATATTTTTGGCAACAAAGACTGTGGTCTTCACTGATGGGTCTAATGGAGAAAATGTACAATTAATGGAACAGAACATGATATATTTCGACAGGGTTGTGGCCAACACAACGCGAGTTACGAACTTTTTTCAGGTAACTAAGGCAACGCATTACTTTTAAAATTAATTCAAAATATCAGAAGTGCAGATGATGAAACATGATGGTTATTGTATATCTAAACTAATTTGAGCATTCATTCACTCATCTCACTTACACAAAAACAGATTCAGTATTTCTCAAAATTAATAAACCAGTGAAATGCAAACTCAAAATATAACAAACCTGCAATTTAAATATAGCCTACTTTATGTATTTAATCTCACTTTATTGACCAATGTCTTTACTGCTGACCCACAATGATCCAATTGAGCCATACTAATAAGCAAAAATGTATTTAGTTAAACATCACTGGCGAATTCCAAATGGCGTTTTTGCCCTTAAAGGGCACTTCGGGAAGTGGACGCCATTTGTAGGAGCGCTCCAAACAAAAGTGAACAACTGAATCCCTTCACGAAGGGTCCTTCCACAGGTCCGTTAGGCAAGGAAACATGCAATAGTCAATTCAAGGAAGTAATTCAATGATTTATTATGGTCATGTTCTGCCGTTGGGATTGTGGGCATAGTGCATTGTGTTTCATTTCTTCTCCTTCATCCTGTTCTTCAGCAATCCAGAGTGGCAG